>NC_056739.1:821914538-821929538 GCF_019279795.1 Protopterus annectens
ATAGGTCTAATGAGGGATGAGTACAGTGGGACAATGACCTCCTTTTTTCTGGATGAAACGCCCTTAGTGATGAGGTGTGCCACATAGAAGGATTTACCTGACTGTTGTGGCAATGTGGTTATCAAAGGTGAGACCACTGTCCACCTGTATCCTTACGTCTCTCATCACAGTTTCGGTGTTTAGTGTACTGCCACCTATGCGGTAATTCATGGGTACATGTTTTTTCCCAAAGGGGATAACTATACATTTCTTGGCATTAAGCTTGAGCTCATGGCTCTGGCACCAAGCATCTGCTTTTTAAGGCCCTTTTGTAGAATATCCACATCATTTGGGGATTCAGTAATGGCTCTCAGTTTGCAGTCATCTATGAACTTTGTTAGCCAGAGTCCCTTAGTGTTGGCCTGTACTTCAGAGAAGTAGATGCTAAACCAGAGCGGTCCCAGGACTGAACCCTGAGGTACTGCACTTGTCACCTGTCTGGAGCTGGATTTGGAGTCAGCTACTTTTACAGTCTGGGTTCTGTCAGTAAGCCAGTTGGTTACCCATCAAGTGACGTAGGGATTTATACCCAGCTTAGTAAGTTTATCTATGATTCCAGAGTGGGGGATGATGTCAAAGGCCTTGGCGAGGTTCAGAAAGGCTATGTTGACCTCCTTACCCCTGTCCACAGCTCTGGAGACTGATTTGAAGAAGTCAATCAAGTTCAGGAGACAAGATCAGCCCTTCATGACCCCAAACTGGGTGGGGTCCAGTGTTTGAAGGTTGCCAATGTCTTTGTTTATAAGTTCCATGATAATGCGTTCCATGCCCTTGCAGATCAGGCTCATCAGACTGATGGGACGGTAGTTCCCAGGATCCAAGCTGGATCCCCCTTTGTGGAGTGGGATAACTGTAGCTGTGCGCCACTCAGTGGGCAGGAAGCCTGAGGTGAGGCTATGATTAAACATGACACTTAGGTTAGGTGCCAGTTCATTTTCTAGTTCATGTAGTACACAGCCCGGTATGTCATCTCGTCCCATGGATGCTGTATTCTTAGCTTTGGAGAGTGTGGTTTCTACCTGTATGGCCGTGATTACCGGAATTTGGCAATATTTTGGTATTGAGATGGGCCCTTTAGGGGGGTGAGAGGGGGTTGAAGTTGGCACTAAATCGATCTGCCAGGATATTGACAATATCCTTGGGATCAGTATATTTAATGTCATTCTGTTGTAGCTCAGAGCAGATCTGAGCAATGCCATTTAGATTCTTGACATAACTAGAGCATGCCTCGTGGTTGTCTTTGGAATCTTTAGCAATTTTATTTTCGTAACTTGCTTTGGAGGATTTTATGAGGGATCTCAGCTTCTTACTGAGGCTGGTAAGGAAGTTTTTTGCATCCTGGGATTTTCCTCTTTTCTGCAACAGTTTCTTCTTTCTGTTGTATAGTTTGTTTATGACAGGGGACCGCCAGATTGGCTTCCTATTTTTGGAGGAGAGCATCTTGGTTCTATTTGGGATGGCACGATTCATGCACGAGTGGATGTGCTCGTGCCTTAGTGTAGGATTCAGAAGGCAAACTTTCAGCTCCCGTCTGCATGGGTGTCATGAAGTTTGTCACTTCTTACTTGAATAGCATGAAGTTGGCTTTGGAGAAGTTTTTTACAGAGGTTTCCTTACTGGGGGGGGGGTGTGTGGGGGTGGGATGTGGATGTCAAGGGTGATTAGCTTATGGTCAGACCTGACCAATGAGGGGGTGACCACTGGTGTGGAGCATCTATCTCCCATATTGGTAATGACAAGGTCTAGGATACTGAAGCCCCTGGTGGGACAATGGATTAGTTGATCCAGGGCATTGGAATTTATGAATTCCAGGAACTGTTGGGAAAAGTTGTTGGGACCCGAGTAGTTTTCCCAGTTAATGGCAGGGTAGTTGACATCACCCAGTATTAGGGTGTTTGGTTGTATCTTAATATTTCCAGTATGTTTAGAAAGGTGTAGTGAGAATCTTGGGGCATGGTGGGGGATCTGTAGCAAGCTACGATTTGGATTGTAGTCTTACATAGTGCTAGTTGCACCGGGAGAATTTCAGATGCATTGTGTTCGGCAACTTGCCTGGAGGTGTGAATATCCTTGGTGAATATGGACACTCCCCCACCTTTAGTGTTTCGGTCTTGGTTTGGTGGCCGAAAAGTGTGGTAAGAGTTGTAGCCTGGTACTGCAGCAGTGCTCTCTGGAGCCTTGAACCAGGTCTCAGTTACTGCACAGATATCAATGTTCTCCATTTTTAGGAGTGCCTCGAGGGAGTGCATTTTGAGGTTTAGACTTCTAGCATTGAGTAGCATTACCTTCAGATTTTGCATGCTTGTATCTGTTACGGTGGTGGTTTTGTCCTTTGAACCTTGCCTAAAAAAGGCACTATAGGGGTGGCAAGAGCTTTAGCCAGTAACATGAATCCCAGGGGTGACAGATGAAGACCATCTCTGGCAAAGCATCATGGTCTGTCGATCATGTTGTCCCAGGCAGACAGATACTGAATCCCCTTTGAATGACACCAGAAGAGTAGCTAGTTGTTGAAGTCAATCATTTTGTCCTTATACTGTGGTATAATTCTGGGCGAAGGCAGGATGCTACTCAGGGCTAGGGTCATACCTGCCTGGGCCACATGATCTGAAAGCTCTTCCATGTCTCTTTTCATGTAGTCCAGGGAGGTACATCTCAAATCATTCACTCCAACATGGACAATGACAGAGTCATATTTATACTTGTTGTGGAGTGAGTTGAGTGCATGCATTATGTGGTGGATCCTGGCACCCGACAGGCAGCTGACTGTAATTTTCCTCCTTGTTCAGCCTGGTGAGTGGGACATCAGTGTGCCTGACTATAGAGTCACCTATGACTAAAGTGTTGGGTACATTTTCTTGCCTTAGGGGCTGTTGTTGGGTGGCACACTGGTGTTGTGAGCTATGTGTCACTTTGGTTGTGACTGGTGTTTGTTTGCGTTTCAGCTTCAAAGGTCCTTGTTGCTTGGACAGGTTAATGTTAAGGGCCTCCACATATGTGGGTTTAGTGTTGCTATGTGTGGGTGTTGATGGTATGGTTTTTGAAGGGCTATGTGTTGCTTGAGGTGTAGTGCAGGTATTAACCTTCTTCTCTTGACTGTCTAGCACAATCTTGGCTGGAGAGAGCTTTGCTTCCAGTTTGGCTATGTAAGTGCATCTCTTGCAGGTTGTAGTGCAGGGTGGTAGGAGGAGAGGGTTTTCTGTGTACATGAGTACACAGTCCCCGGGATTAATGAAGCTTGCACCAGGCGCAGGCGTAGCGTAGGTGGTATAATGCCAAATATGGCCGCAGAGCGATTCAGGTACGATCCAATTCCACGTGCACTACCAACGTACACCAGATCTGCGCAGCCCTCGGCTCAGGTATGCTAATCACCCCATGTGCAGTACTGCACCATGCAAATGAAGGTACATAGCGATTCATTAAGTGGTGCAGGCATAGCGTAAGCCTACAGAAATGTAAACCAAAAAAAAAAGGGTTTACATTTTGCCAAACAGAACATCGGAGCTATGAAAGCGGACCAGACTCATGTATTACAAAGTTAACATATGCCAATGGCTAAATATACAGCCAATGGCATAAGAAAAGATGCACAACACCTAAAAAACAACATTTATTGTCATGTCCACAGTAACGCAAAGTACAACTGCAGGGCATGTGTGCACAAATGGGAACACAAGGAAAGTATATACAAATGTCATAAAATCGTAATGTAATGCAAATCATGATTTCACCATAATACTCAATAGTATGCATGGTACACCACAACCAAGCTGCAAGGGTTGCTAAGGGTCTGTGACAGTGTTCAGCGTGGTAACTATGAATTAGTAGTCAATGCTATGCAAATGAGGCAAGTAATAGTGAATCTTAAACGTCCCGCCGGACTAAGGATGTACCATACGTCGCAGCCCTACAACACCGAGGAGTGGTTTGGAGGTATACATGACATCAGCAGTTTGGTGTGCCACGGTAGCTGTAAGCACATTGGAGCAATGCAAATCCAGGCTGCCCATTGCTAAGCAAAGCCGCAGGATAGGGCTGGGGATGTAGGTATAGCATCGTTTAGCTGAGAGCACATATGGTGCCCGAAAGCGCATGTGTACGTGGATGAAAACATGCCCGAAACCCGGTAAGTGGACGCACTCACCACGCACCACAGCTCAACAGGAAGGTTAGGGGAAGAAAATAAGGAAATGCCGCAGTAGGGTAATTGGAGTACAACTGAGCAATTAGCACCTATTAACTCACAGTGGGCAATCGACGACAGTTAACAAGTCTGCTCGCAGCAACCTGCAGAACAGGATAGGGGAGGTGTCAGATTGCAAAGAAAAGAGAACTTGTCACCGCAGAGCAAAGCAAACCTGCAGTAGATCGGCCATAGAACACATTTCGCAAGATAAGCCAGGTTTTGGAAAGTACAAAAGAAAGCAGGCTGCTGGATGCATGCCAGAAAATGGGAGGGGAAACATTAAGAAATGTTAAGGGAAGGGCAAGAGGTAATCCACGGCAGCTAAATGTAATTCAACACCAAAGGCACCACAATAGCAGTACCTGTGGTAAAACACATAAGATACTCTGTAGCTCCGATTGTACATACACACCCTATGACATCATCAGTTTTCAAAGCACAATAGTATAAAGTGTGAAGGCACCTCACACACACCTGTGTATTCCCAAACACTGCACCATCGGTGTAAACAGACGGGGAACTTTTACAATGTACATGTTGGGAGCTGCCATAGCTGTGATTCATCACCATGTGTTAGAGACTGAAGGTGTTGTGGAGGATGATGCTGACAACCACCGCAGGCCCCGGAGGAGGAGAAGAGTGTTCAGACCAAGGGTAACCTACCAGGTGCTACATGATCTGGAGATAGTAGAGTGTTACAGAGTGGACAGGGACATCTTACAGCAAATAGTTGTGCTGTGCCGGCCATGCTTGAGATCCAGAAACAACAGAGGGGAACCCATCCCAGTGGACACGAAGGTATGTGTAAGCTTAAGAATACTAGCCACAAGTACCTTTCAAAGGCCATCTGGAGATATAATGGGGATCTCACAGGCATCAGCATCCAGGGTACTACACCAGTTCCTGGAAGCCATGTTACCACATGCCAATGAGCATATATACTTCCCCTGAACTCAGGAGGAGTTGGCCAGCAATATGCGTCTCTTCCACCATGTGGCACTCTACCCAGAGGTACTGGGTGCGATAGACTGCATGCACACACATATAAAGTCACCACCCGGTGAGGATGGTAGGCTCTACATAAACCGCAAGGGCTACCACTCCATCAACTGCCAGGTTGTGTGCAATGCCCAGAGCATTATCATGGATGTGTGTGCTGGCAGCCCTGGAAGCTACCATGACTCCCACATCTGGCATGCCTCACAGCTGTATCAGGTATTTGTCAGGGGGGACATCCCATATAGCCACCTTGTGGGGGATGCTGGCTATGCACTGGAGCCATGGGTGATGACTCCCATCAGAAATGCACACACACCCATGCAAGAATGCCATAATGAGGCACACGCACAAACCAGAATCATCATAGAGCGTGTGTTTGGGATGCTGAAATCACGGTTCCGTTGCTTGGACATATCTGGTGGAGCCTTGCAGTACTCTCCAGGCACGTATGCCCACATCTTCATAGTATGTGCCATGCTACATAATATGATCCTGCGGAAACAGCTGCAGCAGGGACATAATGGTGAAGGCCCTCACAGCCCACCACAATTTACAAGGCCATCACAGGCACAGAGGGATTCAGACCACGAACACCCTGTGCCAGCCCCAGTAGGCAGATGGAGGCATGCCCAATATGCCCACACCTTGGCAAAGAGGGAATGTATTAGCACATACACTGACAATGTAGGCCCCTATGGACTGACACACCTCTCCACCTGCACATACAGTAAACTGGATGGCACACACACACACACGACCACCTGTAAATTGTAATGTATAGGTGGCTTACTGTGTGAATCCTACATAGGCAGCCCTCAACCATTGCACACACAACAGCTATTGGAACAAGGAAAGTCAACACCTGAACAGTGCATGCACCTAACAGCATATGTTGATACTGTATGTATAGGTTCCTAGGTACATCGGTAGGTACATGCCCGATTGTCAGAGGCCATTCATTAGCCAAGGCAAACAGTGTCTGCTGTCACCACCACATCGATTAACCAACTGTCCCTCAGTGGAGCAGAGCCAATTGAGGGATCCATGTGTGTAATCACTGTTCCCCACACACTCTGCATGGATTCCCTGGTGTGTTAATGAGGGACTCCATATAATGTAATCAGGGATGTAGTGGCAAAGCATGGGGAGTACCCATGACAGGTATCTGTCACCCCAGCATGCTCCACCTATGGTTGTGTGAAGGTGTAGCACATTATAGTGTGTGGCTCACTGTGACATAGATTCCCAATGCTGGAGCACATCAATTAAACATCACTTGGACATACCATTAATAGGTCTCATCCATATGTAAACTAACTGAGTTACACATTTGATTGCAGTATGGAGTAACAGCCATAGTACAGTCCACATACAAAACACCATAACATGTGTACAAATCCCAGATGCCCAAGTGGTAAAGGCACTGACTGTCGTGCATGTTCCCGGTTCCACATCCTGCAAGGGCCGTTACGTAATCCCGAAGGCACGAATAATGGATGTTGGATGCAGGTCATCAGATCAGGTTTAGCACATGTTAGTGGGTTTATGCGTTGGCAAGTGCTGGTAAGCATCGTTTAAACATGACTATACGGATATACGCGAAACAGGGCTAAGCTTTGCTGAATATCGCGCAGATCACGGTCAACGATGTCCAGAACAGGTGAAACTAGCATTATTCACCCCTGTACTAATAGTGTCTGCTCTGAAAGGTAAAACGACCACTGCCAGGAGTAGAACATGCAATCATGTACACAATCACCTAACACTAAGCTACCCAAGATGTACCAACGGCAGGTGTGTATTGTGACAGGTTAAAACAAACACAAATGTGCGGAGTTCAGGAAACAGTATACACCACCATGTACACAACGAAAGGTGTGTTCACTCTCCCTCTCTCTCTCTCTCTATATATATATATATATATATATATATATATATATTTCTATATAATAGAGATAGAAAGGGTGATAGAGAGATATATGTCGATATATACGGATTCACCTACATCTGCAAATATATAGATAGGTCAACGACATGTACACAACCATGAAGGTACAAATAAATAGGATACTGCCAACTACTGAATGTTTTACATACCGACATGCGTAATCACTAGGCTTAAAGACTGAAAGACCACAGTACCGGAACACTAAAACCGCAAGTAATATTATCACGATGTTAAGGGACATTTAGTTATCGCTGCCGGTGCTGAGGTCCAGGTAGGTACTGTGTTCAACTGTGTTTGTGATCGCTGTAGTCTGTGTAAGTGTGTGTTGAGGGTGCCGTGTGCGTTTCCGTGGGACTGTAATGTGTGTGTGTGTGTGTGTGTGTGTGTGTTTGCATCGTGTCTGTTAGTGCTAACTCAGAGGTAGATCATTACGGTAGGTGTGGTCATAGCTGGCCATAGGCATACGGTTACCACCTGTCCCACTTTAAGAGGAACGGCCCCTCCTTGGGCAGTTGTGTCCTGACAACAAATATTACAAAGGGCAAATGTCCGAGATTGTAGGTCATAATTATGTCCCATATATTATGTAATAGTTGCATTAAATAGTTATTCCTGTATCTAAAATACGCAAATGTTAGAAGAAACATGATAAGTAGCTAAAGTGCTACAAGAATAAGTATGTATTTAGGATACAAGTACGTTCTATCCTGTGTACTGACCGTGGGTATGTGTCGGCCTGTAAACACCGATGTGTGTCCTGCAAATGTCCCACTATGGCCATTTGAAAAGGTGGCAACCCAAGCCAATAGGGTTGCCACCTTTTTCAAATGGCCAAAGTGGGACATTTTTGGTACAAACATCCGATTTTACAGGCCAACACGTACCCTCGGTCACTACAAAGGCTAGAACTTAACTTTTTTGCCTAAATAAAAGCTTATTCTTGTAGCAGTTTAGTTGCCTATTCTGTTTCTTATAACATTTAGGTATTTTAGATACAGAATAACTGTTTTATGCAACTATTACATAAAATACAGGAAATAATTTTATCCTAAAATCTCAGGACATTTGCCATTTTAAAATGTTTTGCCAGGACACAACTGCCCAAAGAGGGACTGTCCCTCGCAAAGTGGGACAGGTGGTAACCCAAAAAGAAGTTCAGTCACCAACACAACTGCAATGAGTGCAAATATCTGTGACAGAAATGCACGAGACAGCTGTCATTTAGTAACATTCCCTTACATATCGATGTATTTCCGGAGGGATTGAAGTATCAACCTCACCTGCATGCTATATAGGAACCAATTAACAATGGCTCAATGCATAAGCCTGCAACAACCATCGTTTCAGTCTACTAAATGATAGGTCTTCAATTAGGGAAGAAGCCCACACACACATATGGAATATGTAGAAATGCAGTCCCCACAAACCTGTATATGCTATGTACACCCACCTACATCTCCTCCACACCTGAAACATTTGCAATACAGACTGTAATAACATCATAAGCATCCACTCACTTAATTACATCTGCAGAAGCGTTAACATACCTTGTGAGAGACACACTTGTAATGGCGCCATGTGAAATCGTAGCTGTTGTATAATGGAACAGATGGCGATGTTACAGGTTTTGTTTGCAATAGTCCCTTATCAGACAGTTGAGATGACAGGTACACTCACATGTAGAACCACATACTCCAGCCGTCACACACAATCCACGGGGGACATGAATTCAAAATATCTGTGTCTCTCCAAATAGCAGTTGCAATTCCTCACAACAGAACACATACAGGCCATCTCCCTCGAAGGTAGGGCAAAAGGGCAACGCCCAAGTGGAGTATTCAATTATACCCCACCATTGCCACGTAATTGGCGAATGAAGTAGCTGCACAGCTGATGTGCATGTAATAATTTACTCAGGAACACCAACTGGCGGCAGGATACCACATGTTACAGGTATCTATGTATATAAGGATGCCTTGCCATACATTCAAACCATATGCTCATACCATAGAACCATTTAAACAGGAAAGGTGTAAGAGAGATATTTACAAAGACTCGGAACGCTAACAAGGTATGTAGAACACTCAGTATGTTAGTGTATGTAGAGCCTGTTTTGTATTAATTAAAGTGTACGCAATGCATAAAGTGGGAAAAGGTATTATGTATTGATGTCTTGTTGAGCATAGTAACGCTTGTAAAAATTGTGTGTCCTGCTGTGGGCCACAAGGTAAACATGTCATACACCACAAGGGATGCTACATGAGGGCTTTAAACGCAACAATTCCACACCACCCGCCGTCAGTGGTAGGGTTTGTCCAACAAGTACGTGCCATAACAGGGGATAGTATATGTTGATATACTGTCACAGCAGGCATGTGTATGGGCATATAACGAGAAAAAAAGGCCTAAGGTGGTGATGCTGTGCAAGTATGCTTTGCATTATGGGATAATGTTTAAAATATGTGTAATGTACAGTACTGTAGGTAGATATGTCAGATATTTTACACAGCATAACTGTTATATCATGCAAACAAAAGGTATGTCTATTGGCATGTACAATACACAATAACAGGATACATATGGCTTGTAGTCACGGGACAGTGTAACAGCATGATAGCTAATTGAAATGGAAGAGCTACTCAATTATCCATGCACAAAGGACATGTAATAGCTTCACAAGTTCATTGTTAGGTACTATGCTGTCTGGCAAAGTCCATTTGTAAGCCCAACTACAGTGTTTTCACTGGCGGCACCTCCCTAGGGTAGTGTCCTGTGTCTGTGAACAGCAGAGCCATTTGTTACCTGCACCTGTGTACAGTACAGCCACTGCAGTGATCCCTGGCGTACATGTGTGTCTCCCATCCACCCATCGAGGTATCTCATGAAGAGTGCTACTGAGGGTCCTTGCTTGATGTACATAGGAATCATGTTCCAAAGCATGGTGAGTGTCCGGTTCAGGAATGTATCCCTCAAGCATGTCCCACTCATCGCTGCATTTGTGTACATATCCCTGAGCATGTTGCTCTCAGTGGCTTTTGCTTATGTTGCTTATGTGGAGTATATCCATCAATATTGTTGTGGACATGGGCCCTGTATGTTCAGCAGAGGTCACCCCTGAGTATGCAGTATGCAAATGTGTACAGTTGTGGTGTCTGTAGTTGTGCTGCATACATCATCCTTTGGAGGTCAATAATCCTCATGGTGTGTTAATATTGTGGTATGTAAAGCCATTGCTGTTCTGTAAGGTACAACCCAAAAGGGGTGTTGTACCCTTGAACGTGTGTCATACGTCAGGAGTATAGAGGTACAATGGGTGCCTTTGTTCCAGCTACAAACCCATTACAGATTAGGGTGGCCACGTAGAAGGATATCCATGCCACATTGGCAATATGGTTATCAAAGGAGTGGGTGCCATATATGTGTGTACTAAGATCCCGTATAATGTCACATGTATGTAGGGGACTACCACCTATGTGATAGTCAGTTTGTGATTGATGTAATCCAAAGGGGATGTCTATGCACCTTGTGTCATGCAGCTTGAGGCCATGTTATCTACACCAGGTATCCATCACAGTGACACCCTTATGGAGGGTGTCTGTATCAGCTGGTGGATCAATCATGACTCCTTGTTTGCAGTCATCTGGAAACCTATTCAGGGAAAGTCCCTCTGTGCTAGCCTGTACCTCAGGGAAGCATATACCGAACATGAGAGGCCCTATGACCGAGGACTGGGGTACGCCAAGTGTAACTGAATTACAGTAGGTACTACGGTATGCTACCCTCACTGTATGGGTCCTGTCCGTGAGCCACTTTGCATAACATCTCAAGATGTAGGGGTCGATGTGCAGGTGGATGTGTATGTTGTCAATACCAGAATGGAGAACGGTGCTGAAAGCCAATGAGAGGACAAGGTAGGCTGTGTGGACCCCCTTACCATCATCAACTACCCTGGTAACTGTATCAGAGGAGTCCACCAGGTGTAGGAGCCATGGTCTGGCCCTAACAAATCCAACCTGGGTGGCATCAAAGGTCTGGAGCCCACCAATGTCTCTGTGAATGACTTCCATGATGATGTGCCCCATAGCCTTGCAGAACAGTCCAGTCAGGCGTATAGGGAAATAGTCCCTCTGGTCCATTGTAGCGCCACCTGTGTGGAGTGTGATAACTGTTGCTGTGCACCATTCAGGGGCCACAGTGTCTGATACAAGGCTATTAGTGAATCTGGTGGCCAAGTGGGGAGTCATGTCGTTCTGAGGTTTGTGTAAATCACAGCCTGGGATGTTGGACGGTCACATGGAGTCTGTGTTCCAGGCCTTAGAGAGTGCAGGTTGGAACTGCATAGTTGTGACCACAGGGACTCTGCATTGTTCCTGTATAGATTTTGGCCCTGTAGGGAGTGAGAGGGTGTAAAGTTAGCATTGAACCTATCTGCCAGGATGTTGCCAATATCAGTTGGTTCTGTAATGTTCCTGCCTAACCATCGTATGTCAGAGCAGATGTGGGTATTGCCATCGAGTACTGACATACCTCCATAACGCTTTGTGGTAGTCCTTGGAATGTGTCGCAGTAATATTTACGTAACTAGCTTTGGAGGATGTGATAAGGGATCCCGGATTCCTACTGAGGCTGACCAGTGAGCTACCCCACCCATGGGATTGTACTCCACTTTGCAACAGCCTCTACCTTTTGTTGTATATTATGTCCATGGAACTGGACCCCCAGAGTGGCGTCCGTTATCTGGTGGGTACCATCATGGCTCTGTTTGGGATAGCATGATCCATGCAGTCGTGTAAGTGCTAATGAAGTGCAGTGGCGTATGTTTCAGCGTTTGTAAGTACATTGTCCATCTGCACGGGTGTCATGTCGTTTACTACCGCTGTCATAAGATGTCTGAAGTAGGCCTTGTAGAAATCTTGTACTGTGTATTCCATGAGGGGTGTGGTACTGGGATGTGGATAACAAGGGTGATTAGCATACATTCGAAAACTACCAATGAGGGGATAACCGCAGGTGTGGAACACCAGTCACATGTTGGTAATGTCCATGTCTAGGATATTGTTGGCCTTGGTGGTGGTGTGTATGGGTTGATCCAGCCGATTGGAGGTTATGAATCCCAGGAAGCGTTGGCCTAATGTGTTGGTACATGAGTAGGTATCCCAGTTAAGTGTGGGTTAGTGTCAGTCTCACATCAGTAGTTCCTGTCTGAACCCTACTGTCCAGTACACCAAGAAATGAGGGCCGGTAACCATGGGGTATGGTGTGGAATCTGTAGCAAGTTACAATGTGTATAGCAGTTCTGGCCACAGTTAGTTGCACGTGGATTACCTCTGATGCATTGTGCTAAGTAACCAGCCTGGAGGTGTGTACATCCTTGTGAAATATGGACACACCTCTGCCGTGGGTGTTCCGGTCCTGGTTACATGACTGAAAGGTGTGGTCTGTGTATAACCTGTCAGTGCAGGTGTGCTCTCCGGAGCCTAAAGGCAGGTCCCAGTCACTGCAGAGATATCAAAGTGGTCCATTATAAGGAGTGCCTCGCCTGAGTGCATTAGAGATGAAGATGTCAAGCATTGAGTAACATTACCCCAGGTTTTGCTTGCCTGTTCCTTTTCTGGTGGTGAATATGTTATTGGAAACTGTCCAAGACAGGCAGTATAGGAGCAGCAAGAGCCTTACATGTTATCCGTAATCCCAGGGCCGACAGGTGCAGGTCATCTGTGCCAAAGCATCGTGTTTAGTTGACCATGTTATTCAAAGCAGACAGATACTGGATGCCTGTGGAATGACAGCAGAAAAATAGGCAACTGTTGAAGTGAAACATTCAGTCGTTGTACAGTGGTATCAGTCTGGATGAATGCAGAATGCTTCTCAGGGCTTGGGCAATACCGTCCTGGGCTACAAGACCAGAGAGGTATTGCATGTCCCTGTACATGTAGTCCAGGAAGTTACATCTCAGGGCAGTCACACTAACATGGAGAATGACAGTCAAATTGTACCTGGTGAGGTGTGGCATGAGTGCATAGGTTATGTTGCGAATCCTGTTACCTGACAGCCAGAATTAAGTGACTATCACCTTGTGTAGCCTGCTGAGTGGGACATCAGTGTGACCGCCTACAGAGTCACATATGACTGGTGTGTTGGGTATGTTATAACACCCTATTGGCTGTAGTTGATGGGCACACATGAGTCTGTGGGCTATAAGTAATTGGTGTTGTGTTTGGTGATGGGGGCTGCCTCTGTTGCCTACACAGAGAGTATGGAGAGGTTCTGCAAATGTCATAGTCATACTATGTGTGGCCTGTGGTGGTGGAGATCTAGTGAGACTATGTGATGAGTGGGGTGTGTTGCAAATGTTTAACATCCCCACATGAATGTCAGGTTCAGTCTGGGTTGGAGAGAACATTACCCCCAGCATGGCTACATATGTGCATCTCCCACAGGCTGTAGTGTCGTATGTTGGGAGGTGAGCATTGACTGTGTACATGAGACAATTGCTCTATTGCCTCATGTTTGCCATATTCATCATATAGACAGGCAATAACACTGGTAATTGACACTTGGACATGCCTGTATATTCAACCATGTCTCACAAGATATGTGAAGTACGTTTGTACAACAGCTGTTGTACTGTAAGCAAGCTGGAAATGTAAGGACAAACAGTGTACTTGTAGGAAATTAGTTGGAATGGGTGCTATAGTAATTAGTAGCTCATGAAGTGCTTACATGTTCTGAACAAGTGCTGAGCATGAATATGCAATACAGATAGGGTGTTGGATAATATAAACCCACTGCAACCCACAAGTGGAGACGCCAGTCATAATGGGAGGCACTGCACTATTACCCTGCTGAGTATGGTCTGCAAGTCCATGAACCTTTATCAACGTAGATGTTAGAAGTACAGATGTAGATGACAGTACGGATGATTTCACACTGCATAGCATACCTGTGACAGGTCATAGGACATCATCACCCATACTATGTTCCAGCTACACTGAGTATACTAGATGTACCTTCGTATGTCACAGGAGTGTTCTACCAGTGGCCTGTTGACAGAAGCAACACTACAAAAGGTGTCTGAGTGACATGTGCATATCACACCAGTGGCAGCTACAGTAAAACAGGGTTAATGTTTGTACTCCCCCCTCATTGTAGCCCATACCACACAGACAAATGGGAGGCATCTGCGTATGTAAGGATGTGAATGGCCATGACCTAGGAGCAATAGCTGTCTCAGTGTTGTGGATAACATACAGAATGGGCTTTGTGGGTGAGGTGCGTGACATATGTGCACAATCTGACAGCTGCTTATAGCATTGTCACCGCTAGGTGAATAACCCTGTACCCATTAACTACCACCTAGGCAGCGGTCAACATTATGGACACTGTGTGTAAGGGATGGTGCTGTGCAGTTTACCTCCCTGAGCTGGTGATGTCTCCAGGCCTAGTAGGTAGTCATACAAGGCACCCAAGTCATGGCAGGGTGCCATCCATGAGCATGGAGATCATTGGACAGGCATACTCAGCACTCGGGTGACCAATATTGGATCACACATCATCTTTAAGGGGTATTGGCCATGCGTGGATGGGTGACACCAGCCTTCACAATCCTCACCTCCACTATGCAGCATGCTGGCTACCTTGCATAAAGACATGTGTAACACTGTGATGTTGGACATGCTACACATACATATCCTAATCTGAAAGACATATGTCATGGACAGCCACCTTCCTACTACAAGGATCGCCACATGCTGGACAGATCCCTGTGCCATACATGTTACATACCCTGCCATACCATGCAACCCTGTCCATCAAAGCTGCACAT
>NC_056739.1:821934538-822098098 GCF_019279795.1 Protopterus annectens
TACACAATCTGATTCTGCGGTAACAGTTGCAGCAGGAACAGCATGGGGCAGGGCCACACAGCCCCCCACCAATGCCAAGGCCTGTACAGGCACAGTGTGACTTGGAGGAGAAACTACCTGAGCTGGACCCAGTCGGCAAAAGGAGGGATGCACAGTATGACCTGCCCTTGGCAAGGTGGCAACACATGGCATATGCACTGACACAGTAGATACCCAGGGAATCTCACCCTCTCTGACTTGCACAGACAGTACAAGGGATGCCAAACATGACACTACCTGTACTCAGCCAGGTACAAGAAGTGCACTGTGTGCATCCGACATAGGCGACCCTCCAGCACCATCCTCAACTCTGGGAACACCCCCAAGGTAAGTCAATCAACCTACCAATTGGCAGTTGCATTAGAATGTGTATTTACCTGCAGCTATGGTATGGATGTGAGCATACAAGGGTATTTGGTGGCCGACTGTTAGGGCAGCAGACAGTGCACGTCCATAGTGGCACCATGACATCTATGGCACAAACCGGGGTCACAATAGTAGCCAGTAGTACATAGGGTGTCCTAACCCACTGCAGGTTATGGGCTGAACATCATGTCTGTCCATACAGCCCACACAAGTCTCATACAGCTGGACAGGTGTAGACCACTACAGGGAAATGCTATACAATGGCCTCTGGATATGCACAATGGATGAGCCCAACCCCTACAAACACACACACAGACTACAGCAGGCCAGGCAGTTGGATGCAGGTTGTGAAGGCTAGGATGTCTGAAACCACTATGCTGGTAATTCAAGCTAGGATCCAACGTACACTGGTATGCCTCCAACCAGCAATTTAGGTGGGTACACACACTGACATGGAGTACCTGGCATATCAGTACAGTAGTCGCAAATGTGTACAACTGTCAGCTGTGCCCCCTTCCAACGTACACATGTGAGAGTCAGGTGCGCCACCCTCGGTGCTGTGTAGGACTGTGGATGCAGTTGAATGTCCCCCCATGCTGTGCAGAAATGCAGCAACAGTCAATGCCACATGACCGTTAGCTACCCTGCAGATACAGCATGCCACCTGTCAGTGTACAACGCAGGGGTCGGCACCACAGTACTGACTATATGGACATGTGACACATGCGATCCAGTTGACCATACTGGGCATGCTCAAACACATGACGGTATAACGGTAATGTCAGTCGATAACATGCGTAACAGTCATAGGTTCATAGGTTCATACTAGGCTATCTGCCCTAGGGCATTTATAAGCCTAGCCAGAGTGTGTTTGGCTTTCGCCACCCATTTTAAATTAATTTTGCTATGCCCTTTTTCGAGGTTAGTATACTGTGCCTCTGTCTAACAGTGACACAGAAGTGATACCCAGGGTAAACCTATGATCTCCCATCCACTCATCAATATTCCTCTTGAAGAGAGTCAGTGAGGGACTCTGCCTAACCTGGACTGGGATTTTATTCCAGAGTGAAGGGAGCCTCTGGGTTATGAATCTGTCCCTCCAGCATGTCCTATTTGTTTCAGTGCTGAGGTTCAAGTCTCGAGCACGAGCTCGATGGGATTTGGATTTTCTGAGGTGCAGCATGTCCATTAATTCCGGGTTGGACATGGCTTTATACGTCAGGCACAGATCGCCTCTGAGCAGGCGGTATGCCACTGAGTAGAGCTGGAGTTTCTTTAACTGGGCAGCATATGGCATCTGTTTGAGTCCTTTAATCCTCTTGGTGAGGTACTTTTGGGGTCTTTCCAGTTGCTGCAGGTGTCTGGTAAGGTACATCCCAAAAGGGGCATTGTACTCAATTATGGGCCTGATGAGGGATGAGTAAAGAGGCACGATGACCTCCCCTGATCTAAATGTGAATCCCTTCATGATTAGGTGGGCTATATAAAATGTTTTTCTAACCACTTTGGCCACGTGGTTGTCAAATGAAAGATTGCTATCAACTTGGGTCCCCAGGTCCCTAATTACTTCTTCTGTACTTAATGGATTACCACCTATGTGGTAATTTGTCGGCACTTTGTTTTGCCAAAGGGGATGACTATACACTTTTTGGTGTTTAGCTTGAGGCCATGGCTCTGGCACCAGTTGTCTGTTTCTATGAGGCCCTTTTGGAGGATGCTTATGTCAGCTGGAGAGTCGATTATGGTGCCCAGTCTGCAGTCATCTGCGAACTTGGTCAGCCACAGTCCTTCCGTGTTGGCCTGTACCTCCGAGAAATATATACCGAACAAGAGAGGTCCCAGGACTGAGCCTTGTGGGATGCCACTTGTAACTGGTTTGGAGTCTGACATGGCTCCAGCAATTCTAATCATGTGGGTTCTGTCCTTGAGCCAGTTTGCAACCCATCTAGTGATATAGGGGTTTATATTTAAGCTGGTGAGCTTATCTATAATGCCCGAGTGGGGTATTATATCGAAGGTTTTTGCGAGGTCCAGGTAGGCTGTGTGGACCACCTTCCCCTCGTCAATGGCCTTGGTGACTGTTTCAAAGAAATTGACCAGGTTTAAGAGGCAGGATCTGCCCTTAACAAAGCCAAACTGGGTAGGAGCCATACTGGGCAAGCTCACACACTGAAACACAGAATGGCCAGGTCTACAAACACCAGTGGTCCGGACATATCTGCCAGTACCTTGCTATACTGTTGGATGACTGTGCTGTATGGTATGTGTGTGGTACTATTTATTGTCTGTATATATGCCATGGTGTATTGGCAATTCACACGAGCTGTGTGCGCAGGGTATTGCTACCAACACATGCAAAGGACGGTTCCTTGTTTTTGTCCAGAACAACGCCTTTGGATACGGAGTGAGTAAGGCACATTCCAGCCGGTGGGAGCATTTGTGCATGGGTTTGTGCATTGTTAAGCACTGCTGACCTCTGGTTACAGCTACTTATACTAGTTTAGACTCCACATTTCTTTAACAGTGCAATACTCGCATACTGGTAAACAAACACGCATACACACACTTGCTCACTTGCACGTGCACCAACATTTTTGCTTCCATTTGTCACTCACACTGGGTAGGCACGATCCCTTGTGATGCCTATTACATCGGACTACATGATTACAGTATCGGGTATGGCTAAACATTAGGCGACGGCAGGCGTTCAACTGTACGGACTCGGCGGCCTGTCCAGTGCCGTCATCATATGATATGTGTCTTCCTCATACAATCTGCTCCCATCTGGCTGATACATGGGAACCAATACTCTGCAATGCTGACATGTGAATGTGTTTTGGGAAACGCATCTCTCGGCCGGGTCATGCTACCGCATACCTATTGTAGGATTTCCACCTTTTAGATTTTACACATTCTAGGCGTAACACCTTTCCCACTTTGCATGGGACAGTCCCTCATTAGGTATGTGTGTCATGCGACACTACTGTAGCCATAGCTAATGTCCCGATTACAGGACAATATTATATTTTACGTGTCTGTAATAGTTGCATGTAATGGTTATTGTATACATGACATGTCTATAAGTTATGTGAAGTAGCATAAGCAACCTGACTGCTGCTTGACTAGGCTTTGATTTGTGCGACTATGTATATGTCTGTACTATGCATGGCTGTAGGTATGTTCTGACCTGGTATGTCTGACATTTCTACACAGCAGCTCCCACTTTGGCCACTTTGAAAGGTGGCACCCTATAGGACCTATATGCAGAGCTGTCACATTTGGCAAGGCAACACATACCCACAGCCAGTAGCATACTGACTACTTCACCGATTTGCATACATTAAGGTTATTCTTGTAGCATTATAGTTGCTACTACTGTTTCCTATAACATGTACCTGTTTCAGATACAACAATATCATTTTATGACACCACTACATGCAATATATTAACTCTTTTCCTGATATCACAGGCCATGTGCCGTAACATTCATTTTGCAGGACACAACTGCCCAGAGTAGAGTGTCCCTCACAAAGGCGGACAGGTGGTAACCCCACACTATTATACTGTCATCTACCTACGGTGGTCGGCGAAATATGCGCTTTCCATCACTAGCAGACCTCACATATGAATGGGGGAGAATAAACACTTGTATCAAGGACACTGCTTAACACCCTGAGGGACACATTTGGATGATTGGTTCTATTAACCTGACACATTGACAGTCACAGAGCATATGTATTCATTCACATTTGTCGAGGTACATGCTGTACATGACTCATACATGTATTCATTAATCATTACGTGTATTCCGCCACCTGTCCACCTAAACATACTACTTCTGGAAGTGTTTAGTTAGGACTGTGTTACATTCTGATTCGTAATCATGGATGTCCATGCTAATCGGGTACAAGGCACTGTTATAGTCCCTATGTGTTCCCACAATGGTTTACGGACTATCCAGTAGATGTGCTCTTCAGGTGTGGGAGGTACAGGTGTCTGCTATGCCCACATAGGAATATTAATTACTTCCACGAGGTGTGCCTAATACATCTCTGCCAACCAACACCTGCACACTTATGCCCATTATGGCATACCCATGATTCCCCTACCTGACACCCCTCTACAGCACTCATGACTCATACTTACTGTGAGCACAGCTGGGGTATGAACACACCCCTACACACTGCACACACTCCCCGTCTCGGACACATGTCGTACATTCTGTTAACCCATGTGTTATCACACTTGCACAACCTACGGTTCCATGTACAGCTACATCCTGCTCGCCTCAATGACCATAGGCTGCTTGTATAGTGAATTTTTGGTGTCCCGCAAGGGACCCCGTTATCCATGTTTAAAGTGTAGACCTTGCAGATCTCTTCCTGCTGGTGGTTTGGAAAGCAGCGGTGTATTTACCTTTATTGCGTGTCTGCATGTCTCAGCGGCCTAGCTGAGCAGTGTGGGGGTAAACGTTTGTTTATTGGACCTCCCAATTTCATATGCCCAGTCTGAACATATGTTACCCATAACTGCTTGCTGTACAGTAAACTAGTTATGTACATGTATATATCTACAATGCCATATATATATTTAATTTGTGTATATGTGTATATATCAATAAATGTATGTATATATATATATATATATATATATATATATATATATATGTATATATATATATATATATATATATATATATATATATATATATATATATATATACACATCTATGTGTCCGTTGACCAATACATTTCCCGTAGACACTTACACATGCGTATTGGGTTTTATCTCTGCTTCAACAGCATACTATTGCCTTAGTCATTATGACACCGACACTTCACTCCGGTTAACTTGTAATCGGTATATAGCACGTTATACAGCGGACAGATGTCGCACTTTGTTCAAGTATGGAGTACCGCTGATAAGTGTGTTGTGATACAGTGTCATTTGACCTATTCCTTGTCTACACAGCCTAGTATACCTGCTACTGTATTTGTGTCTGTGCACATTCATATTATTTATGTCAATAAATGGAGTACATGTGTTACAGAGAATGTACGTCAGCATATTGATGTCTGCATATTGTTGTGTCTTTCGGCTTTTCCCAGTTAGGGGTTGCCACTGCGGAACTCCGGTCTGCTACTGATTGGATGATAGACCTTTAGGTGCATAGTTGCCAGCCCTGACGCACAACCTTCAACAACAGTACGCCCATTCATGCATGTCTCCACGCAGAAGACGCTCTAGCTGAGAATCGCTTCTACGTACTAGCTGACCTACACGGGCCACTCCAGTGGAACCGGCGCAACCAACCCTGGCACACCTGTATCCACAATGGCATAGCCATAGTTCCTCCAACCCACCCGTGTTGATTTTCCACACGTAACAGCCATTATCCACATGATATCGCAGCCATGATACACCTTTACACATTGCCCTCTCCAGACCGTTAGAGGCCCTACACACATTTGGTACCGCCTCATGTATTATTTACACATACGTGCCTTTCCTGGTGTTATGGATTACGGCCATTTGCGGGTTACATGTGTAGGTGGTCACAACATGTAATACATTCCGTCTGTGTGTAATGTTGACGTAGCAGTTCAACGATATTATGCCCACTGGTATGACCCTGCCTCTGGTGTGAATAGCGGTGCTCTGCTCAGTCTTGGGCAGCTTTATCTGACATACACTGAAAGCACTGTATAATACCTTAGTTGCTCTAGATTCCCTTCACAACCCGTGTGTATGCTTTCTCCTTGCGGTGTTCATTCTATATATATATATATGTATATATATATATATATATATATATATATATATATATATATATATATATATATATATATATATATATTTAATTGTTATTTCTTTCCATGTATTTCTTTATTTTATATCTGTGGATATATATCTATACACACATCTATATAGCTATATATACATATATAAGTTACATCTGAACGAAACAACATACATTTCCTATGCTGGGAGCTGCTTACACACACGCAGGTGCACTTGCATATCCTTATTGTGAGTTACATATGTTTACTGCCTCGTCTTTGTGCTTAGATGTGCCTTATTCATTATGACAGTTCCACTTTGATTGATGGAATGCGGTTAATGTCCCCATGCGAAACACACATTCACTTTTACGTGTTTAAATGTTGGCTTTACAGCACAGAGGCATTCATTACACAAGAAAGTGATATGTGCTATAGTTGTACTTGAACCGGGAATGCATTTATGTTAGGCGGATGCTCTAACCACTACACTATTGGTGTTCTGCTTCATTTATATGTATACCCATGGTTCATAGCTACCCTAACATACGCCTCACCACTTCACTTACATAGCAGGTATCCATTCTCCTGCTAGGAAAACTGCGGTACTGCACATATGACATTCCCTATTCCCTACTGCTCTGGACCTGTGCTGCATGTCTACTCACTCCAAGGATATTCAGAACTTCAACGCTTATAGTCCTGGCACATACGTGTGTTTGATTGTCAGGGTGTTCATGTGCTGGTCTGGGTTTGGGCTTGTCAGACTGGTGATCAGCAGTGCCCTGTACCTGTTTGAATGTCAGACGTAGCACATGGACAGAGTTGGTCCCGATTTTAACATTCTACCTGTGTTTACAGACGCAGGGGTTTGGGCACCTCTGACCACATTATTAGGTCGGCACTGCATAATATAGGGTGGGGGGTGGTTCCACTACATGGTACAGGGTGGGGGGGGGGGTTTCCACTGGTGTTTCCCTTCACATTTGACTACATCATTCATTCATATATACGATGAATATTATTCTGGACATCACTTATGAATTCACTACAGGTATGCAATAGTCCTGTCAACAAATGTGACGGTTGGTGTACATATGAGTACGAACCTCTGTGATACTCGGGGACTAATTTCAACAGTGACAGGAAAAAGTCAATGACAAATCAGGGACAATCATGGACACTTCTACAATATTAGTACTATTAACTTGGAACGTGTTGACAGATTTGGAGACATATGTATTACTATTTATTTTCTGCAGTTAAATGCATCTGTTACTCTTAATTCTTGTCATTAGTCATCCTCATTCAACACCTTTCCTCCACAGGTCCCTGGCTTTGTGAGTGATTCAGAGGCTGGCCAGTTATTGTGCAAATGCTCTGACCATTGGTAGGGTTGCCACATTTTCATATGTACAGGATGGGATATATTCTGGACACACCAGATTGTTTAGGCCAACACATACCCACGGTCATTGCAGGGTTTAGAACATTCATTATTTTCCTAGCTGAGAGCCTATTCCTTTAGCACTTTAGTTGCTTAGTCTGTTTCTTGTACGAATTACGTATTTTATATCCAGACATGACTGCTTTAGGCAACTGTTACATGCAGTATGGTACATAGTTATTTCCTACAATCACAGGACATTTGCCATTGTGTCATTGATGGTCAGGACACATCTACCCAAACAGTGACTGTCCCTCACACAGTGGGTCAGGAGGTACCCTGTTTACGTCAGCGCCTTAATCACCCTATTTCCAAGTGCCACTATGCGAATGTGTATAATATATTCTCTTGATTATTCATGTGGGGAAACGTGCATCACGGGCAGGTGTTTGATCCTAGGTAGTCAGTTCTGCATGACCGTCTAGGGCTGGACAGTCTCGTGCACCACTACTGCACATTCAGCTTGTGTCCGGATCTCTACAGGACTGAACATCATGTCCTGATACCTAGTCTGATGTTTACACGGGTTACTTATCCCATGAGGGATATCCAAAAATTGAACAAGACCAATACCGTCCATTCTTTTGGCTTTACGAAAATGTGATGGGGTTTTACATGCAAGGGATGCATAGTTTGCAATCCTGAAACTGCCTAGGGTGACACTGCCTACTACATATGAGTAGTGGTCACTATGTGTAGATATGGCTGCGCCAAGCTAGTAGGCCGAGTATGGCTGGATTTGGTGGACGTTCAGGTATGGGGCGGGTTGTGTGCTGTGGAGGGGATGATGGGCATTCAATTATGCATCCAGGTGTGTTGCATTTGAATGGGCCGGTTCCATCCAGACCATTCTGTGGGTATGTGCCGGTGACGTTTCTGTACATTTGTATCGCACATTTTAATATTCATATGTTTGTGTGATTGTGTTCTACAGTATGGCCTGTCAGGTTGTATTGCAGATGTCTATACTTGTTCTTTGTGTTTTTTTTCTGATTCACCCTCTTCTCCCTCATACACCTCCAGTTCACCTATTCTGCATCCAACACAGTCTCGCCTTTGTGGATTATGCCATTACCCATCCCCCCACACATATTCCTGACACTCCATCCATCACTTCTTTGGTTGATGGCCCATGACACGGTCAGGGGAACACATTGCATATACTACATATGTCAGGTACCTGTATGGTTGTGTGGACAACCCTGGCATGTTTCACCTTCCACATGCTGTACATCACGCACATAGGTACACGCCCATACTTAACTTTCATGACATGGTTGGTACACCCGGGTAATACCCGTTCAGCTGTGACACATCCTGACAAGTACGGCTTGGACCGCATATGGGCGGATTTTGGCCGACTGCTCTGACCATTGGTAGGGGGCCACCTTTTCATATGTCCAGGATGGGATATATTCCAGACACATATCTGATTTTACAGGATAACACATACCCATGGTCAGCACTACGGATAATACTTTTCCTTTCTGCCTACATGTTAGCTTATTGTTGTAGCAGTTTATATGCTCCTTCTGTTTCGTTTTCTTGCTTATTCTATTTCTTGTCACATGTGGCATGTTACATATGGACATACCTATTGTATGTGACTATTACATGCGTTGTGGGATATAATTCTGTCATATGGTCGCTAGATATTTACATTTATCATGGTTTTGGTATGAACACATCTGCCCAGCTGTGTACTATCACTCACAATGTGAGACAGCTGGTAACCCTGACCATTGGGCTAGACATAGCTATTGATGGCGCGCTAACATGTTGCGTTTCACTTCCACTTGGTATAACTATCTACACTGCGTTAGAATACGGGCACACGGTTTTCACTGTTATTTGTTCGAGGGATGGAGACTCGATATTCCCTACCATGCATTTGTGTTTGCTTCTTAATTTTGTGTTCGCAAGAACTATCTTGCATGCTTTGCATACGTTTCCGTATCCATGGACACTGACAGGTGTGATTACTATTGCAGGCAAATTGTTATATGCAAGCATTTTAGGTTGCATGTCGACAGCTGACATTTCCACGCCTCCGTGCGGCACTTTGACACGCCCTATGTACTTGTGCTCGTTTCCTATGCACGTGACTGTAGAGACAGCGCGCCTTCATTAATATGCATTTGGCACTACTGCGCCATCTACACGCTGCATGGTCAGCGCAAGCCTAACGCCGGCCTTGCGCTAAGCTTCATGAACCTCGGGGAGTATGTTTTCATATTTCTGTAAATATCTCATCAAAGATGGAGTTAGAGAGATTTATTGCTGTCATGTAAAAACTTATGTCTGGTTAACAGAAGTGTTCTAATAATATGTGAGCAGGCTGTACAGTTTCCAAGATATGGCAATTTGTAAAAGTTTAGCAAAAACATAATTCTGTTTTTTTTTTGTGCATTATAATATAGGCTCATGGAAAGACTTGCTTTAATGAATATTATGACTGAAAAATAATTCCTATTTATACCACTGCTATTCGTACAGTTTTAACAGTTTTTGGTTACAAAATGTTTACATTTCTTTATCTCAGGCTTTTTAAGTTGATTTTTCAGAAAATGCTCTGGAATGCAAGGATATATGTAGTCTGTTAGAGGTGTGACATTCCACACCTCATAGGTGTTAATGAATTAAATGCTACTTTCAGTCCTTGGAGTCAGTAGTTTTTAATGTCTGGAATATTAAACAAGAATATGTACAATGGACATCTGTCTATCTTCTGGGACTGTTCTTGCTATTCTACAGATTTTTCTGAAGACACTGCGTCATAAATCTCTCTCTCTCTCTCTTTCTGTCTTATTCTTGACTATCACAGTTTGCACAGGCTCTATCTATCTCAAAAGGACTAGTTGCAGTTCTTCTGTTTGCCCTTCTTGTGACTTTGATGTGTGGGAATATATATATATATATATACACACACACACACACACACACACACATATATATATTTGCGCTTGTATTTATTTATAGCTATTTGTTTATACATCTGTATCTATATATCTATGGATATCTATATATATATATATATATATATATATATGTACACACAGACACTATCTTGCAGTATATTGGTAATATAGAATTACATTGTTTTAAAGAGATATCTTTCCTTTTTAAAATTATATTGTGTAAGGCATACTCCATTCCCATTTCATCTCTCTGCAGTGATACAAGACAGCAGGGATGACAAAGTGCTGTGTTGTTCAAGTGTCCACACATGCAGTATATGATAATGCATTCAAAAGATATTTTTGTGAGTGAGCTAGGGGTACTCTAAGTACGGCATTTAAAGAAAACATAACTGTAGTGTTTCTAATGCAGTGGAAGTGGGCAACCTTTTATCTAGACCAGGAAGTTGGGTAAAATTGAAAATGCAATCTATTCAATCAGGAACTTTTTAAAATAATAACAATGATTTAATAAGCTTTGTCACTTAGCAAAAGGTAAAATTGCAAGAGTTATGTAATGCACATCTGCTGCCACACTGATCTGTGTTTCTGTGTAGCTACCACATTTATTGATAGTCTACACTAAGATTTACATCCTGAATGCACTACAGTGCTGTCCTCAGAGAGGGAAAACTTTGTTACAGTACAAAATATAATTCTTTGAGAAACAGCTGTGAGATAAATATGGGACAGAGAAAAGGGAGCACTTGGTGGTGACAGGTGAGGAGAGAGGAAAAGGCATATACTTAGAAGCAGTATGGCTCTCTAGCATGTAAGCAGCTGTGAAGTAAGAATGTTGTGAAGAACAATACTTGGCTATTAGGCTTAACTTAGAAAAGTGAAGGAATAGAAAAGGAGGATTTATATTCACTGGTCACTATTTATGAAATATTAATTCTAATAACCAGCAATAATATTAATAATAATTACTAAACAGGCCAGATGATAAAAGAATGAAAGGCTGTAGAAATCTGACACTGATAAGAGATGTATGATTATGTCTGAAGTATGAAAATAAAATAAAACTATATTTCTTTAACCATTTGAAACTACTAAATTGTTGTCAATATCAAAATAGTTTTGCAAATGTCAGTAAGCAGACAAATCAAAGTGCTGAAAATGTGATGGTAGTGATGGGGGAGCACAGCAAACATGTATTTATTTAACATACTTGTTTTATTCCTTTTGTTGATCAGGGTTGTACCATTCCACCTGGATGTCCCCTCAATCCTTTACAGAATTTTCTGTTCTTATTAATATTCCCAGATCTTACAGTGAGCAGAGTATTGTAAATGTTTCTGTCTGTGTTGTTAATATAGTAATTAAACATGCAATGTAAGCAATTTATATTATAACTTAAAGCCAATGCTTTTCAGAGAACTAGTTACAAATGTCACTTATATATTTACTGTTACTTTTAGTGTCGTCATGTGTTATATGTCTACCATGCATGCTTAACCTCTGGTTTTGCATCACTCTTAGAAAAGGATTCATACTGTATTCTCGACTGCATAGCATGTATATGTTAACAAAACAGATTACACTGTTGCTCTGCTTTTATACAAAGTAAGTTGTACTACAGTGTCAGTTACTACATTGAGCAAAGATTCATTACGTCTATATAATATGCACTTTTATATTTAACTATATAAATGTTTTTGTTTTTCCTCATGTTTTAGTCCTTCATCTGCAGATAAATTGCTGTATGCCGCGGTGGTGCAGCTGTAGCGTTTTTGCCTCACAGCAAGAGGTTCTCCCGTTCGATTCTCAGCTGGAGTGCAGGGAGTGCCTTCTGTGTGTTGTCTGCATGTCCTCCCTGCGGTTGGGTGGGCTTCGAAAGACATGTGTAAATGGGCGTGCCTTCATTGAAGGTTGAACGTTGAACTGGCACCTCGGCGTTCATGAAAATCTACTGCCACTCATTAGTGGACCGGAGTTCCGCTGTGGCAACCCCTAACCGGGAAAAGCCGAAAGACAACAACACCTGCAGATAAATTGCTCCAGCACTCCACTGAATATGGAGCTTCCCATCTGGACACTTCCAGTTAACAAATATACATTAATAAAATAAATAAATCTAGCCTTTAACATGTTTCCAAATTTAGCATGGTTAACCTTATTACAACTCAGAGAATAAAAATAAATGTAACAGTTGGAGCAAAAATTGTGACTCTAAGTGAAGTATGCGATCACAAGAAAAATGCTGTATGATTCACTAAACTGAACTTGACAAAATATTGTTTCATCACAATAGAACAAGCCAGAAAAAGAGAAATAGGAAACATATTTTGTATTTTCCGCAAAATCAGATTCTCTGTAGGAGTCCTACCATTTTATTAATGGCAACATTGCTTTGTCAAGAACACATGATACGTGGCTAGACTGCTGTAAAGTCAAATTGTCAAATTTATACAGTATCAGCAGAACAACTGCCAAGAGATGAGGGATCTTCAAATATGAAAGAGCCTAGAAAAAACACTCAGTTTTTGTATGAAAGTGTGGTATGCAAGTGACACTGGGAACCCAAAAAATATACACTGAAAATGCACGTCCAGAACTCTAACCTGTAAATACAGCCTATACAGCAGTATGTAAGTGGCACAACTGTATGGGATGTAAAAATAAATAATCCCCAGGAATTATTCCTATACCTGCAGGATAAAAGAAGGCACAATGAAAATAAAACACGATGGGCATTAAGGATTTTGAGGAAATGTACATATTAAATGGTGACAGCATAGCAGGGCACACTGTAGAGCATATACAGGCATCAGAAGACATTAAGCAATTAAAATGAGTGTCAGAAACAATATGATATAGTTCTAAGGTTAAACACAAAGCAGATATAAGAGATGAAGCACAGGATGACACCCATAAATAGAACAAAGTCAAAGTAAACAACTCCAGAGAACTGAACAAAACTACACAGGCAAATATGGTATACAGTCCAAATCAGAGGGACAAGTTCCTGGCACCTGTAATAAGGGTCCTCCCATGTATGATGAGCAGTCTATTACGGATGTCCTTCGAAGCTGCTTCATTCAAAGTATATACAAAATATACCAGAAGTATAATAGATAGCAAAAATGAAGTTTTGTGTGTGACAGGATGGTAATTATGTAAATGTCTGAGACTCATAGCTGTGAGTTATGTAACAATGAAACTGAACATGTGAAAGCAGGGTTTATATGTACTAAGTCTGAGATCCTTGTGTCTTGGAATGTTCTCCTTTGTCTGAGGTGCAGCGATCTTAGAGTTAGTATATATATATATATATATATATATATATATATATATAAAGAGCAGGGGTGTGGAATGTAACCCCCCCACACACATTTAATTTAAAATTACAAATATTTTTGAATATATTTTTTATAATTTCGTGACGAATAATTAAAGGCCTTGGAATTATTTATTTGTTATTTATTTATTAACATTTGTTGGCTGGGAAAGTCCACTGGGTCCAGTGACCCATTTTCATTGGAGGCCTGGGTAGAAAAGCTCCATACATTCACAGAAATTTTTACATAACATCAGCTTAAGTTTGATAGTCAAGAAAGTATTTACATAATACAAACTGAAGTAGCTATACAAAGACAAATACATTATATAGAGGTATACAATACAAGAAAATAAACTCAGTGTGTTAAAATTTTAGTAATTCTGTTTGAATATTCTCATAAGTAAGAATACTGTTTAAACAATTCTATTTATTCAGACTCAGAAATAAAGAAAGCAAGAGAGACTGGATACGCAGACAGATAGTGTAAACTGCGACTATATTAAGTTAAAGTATTTGTAGTGTATAGTGGTCAAAACATTTAAAATGCTTTAATCGTTTGACTACAAGAACAGACAAGGTCATTGAGATAGTGTTCTTTCAGTACAAATTTAAATGTTTTTACAGAGTCTAGTTGGGTAATAGAGAGAGGGAGTGCATTCCAAAGTTTGGCAACAGCATAGGAATAAAGACATTGTCCATCTCTTTTGTTGGGTTTAGTTATGGTTAGGAGTTGTTTGTTAGAGGATCTAAGATGCTGAGTAGGGGGGTGTGTTTGTATTATAGTTTGCAAGGATGGGCAGTAGTTTGGATTGTTTAGGAGTTTGTGGGTGAGAGTAAGTTGGGAGTAATGTATATAATGAAGGAACTCAAACCAGTTTATAGAGTTAATGGCCAGGCAATGATGTGTGCGAGTTAGCTTGTTGGAGACAAACTTATTTGTTTATTTATTTATTGCATTTGTTTACCAAGATGGTCCACTGGGCCAAAAAGTGCCTGTTTTCAGTGGAGGCCCGGGAAGAAAAGTTCGACAGTAATATACATAAATTTGATAAAAACTCAAATAGCAATTATAACAATTTAAACAGTGTACACAGTTTTGACAAAGAAAGGTAATGTACCTGTGAATAAATCTGACTACTGACAGTACAACATAATTATTGATACAGAAAGAGGCAATGCAGCTGTGTCTAAAAATATCAATTGACAATACATTTATACAAGGGTACAGAAGTGGATAGTCTATCAAGGAGTAAAGGTGAAGGTTTAGGAGGTAGTAAAGGATGGAGGAAGGAAAGGTGGGAGTAGAAGAAGGGAAGAGGCAAAGTCAGGTGTGGAAGGAGGGGAGAGACAAAATCAGGTTATGGGTTGCAAGGAGTTAGCTATTTTATAGTAGCACAACTGCAGTTTGTTCAGGAGAGATGTATGTAGGTTAGTGAAAATGGGGCAACCATAGAGGAGCGGGGGTAGAAGCAGACTATTAGCTAGTTTCAACTTGGTAGACTTGTCCAGATAGAGTTTATGCCTTATAGAGTTTGCCAAGCTTAGAATGGGTCTTGTTGATTGAGTTGAGTATATGATTCTCAAAGGATAATTTGTCAATTGTGATGCCAAGTAGTTTAGCTGTTTTTACAATTTCAATTTATGTATTGTTTTGAGAGAATATTTTAAAGTCTAGAGTTAGAGGGTTGGTTGTGAAGGGTAAAAGTTTTGATTTTTTGGGGATAAAGTAGCAGTTGAGCTTTGTTAAACCAGGATTTGATAGAAATAAATGCATTTGTGTTAATTTTAGAAAATCTGAGATGTTGTTAGAGGATGTAATTATTGTCGAATCGTCTGTGTATTGAATAAGTGTACTTTGCAGGGATGCTTTATGGAGATTATTAATTTGTGTCTTTTGGCTTTTCCTGGTTAGGGGTTGCCACAGTGGAACTCCGGTCTGCTAATGATTGGTAGTTGATTTTTACGTGCCAAGTTACCAGCCCTGATGCACAACTTTCAACGAAGGTACGCCCATTCACGCATGTCTCCACGCAGAAGACGCTCTAGCTGAGAATCGAACCGGACAGCATCTTATTGTGAGGTGACAATGCTACCGCAGCACCACCACCGTGGGTATGGAGATTATTAATAAATATGCTAAAAATCAAGGGCCCAAGAACAGACCTTTGGGGAATTCCTGTGTTGTTGAGTAGATAATCTGATTGCTTGCTTTGCCATCTAAAAGATTGTTTTCTGTTGTGTAGGTAGTTATAGCTTTACTCTTTTGGTACGTGTGTGGATGAGACTGTCTAGAATATCTAAAAAGGCTTTATTGAAGTAGTTGACTGCTTCATTCAGTGGAAGAAATTTTGTAGGGGACCAGTTGTTTTTAGAGTCTGTAAGAATAGTTGTTCATTGAAATGGGTACGATTCCTAGTTGTTCTTAGAGAATGCAGTTTGTTTATTTGAGGTTGGGTTCTATCAGTATAGGCAGGAAGATGGTCACTAAAGGTATTCATGGTAGTAGAAGAAAGGTTTTGGGCAGACTGGTTGTTAGGGCCAGGGTTGGGGTGAATGTCGCCACATAGAGAGAGGGCCTGGTAGTGACATATAATTATGAAAGGATGTTGAGTAATGAAGAGAGGCCTATGGTGGGGGTTGCAAATTAATTTTAGTTTTATTATGATGACAAAGAATCTAATCTTTGTAAGGTGCCAAGTATGGAAGTTGAATAAAGAGGATGAGATGTCAGAGAAACTATTGGTATTAATGTGGGGTGCAATGGGTGATGTGGAAAATGTTGAAGTTGGGGAGTGGAATATAGTAAGCAGGGAGGTGGTTTGGGATAGGAAAAGAAGAATGGAGGTAAGGGTGATTAAGGTAATACAAGATTTTGATGTATAGTACATGTTATGAAATGGTTGTGGTATTATAGTTAAGAAGAAGAAAGAGGAAGATTCTGGAAAGGAAGATATTAACAAGGTGGATAATTGGGGTGGAGTAAATGGGAGGATACTGGTGTAGGTGTCAGGGTTTTTTTATTTGGGGTTAGGCAGGAAAGAGAGGAGCTAATGGAAGGTATAAATGTAATTGATGTGGGGGGGAATGGGGGTAGGGTAGGGGAATGGAGCAGGTAGCACCTAGCCATGAAATGGCCAAAGAGAAAGAAGAATAAAAAAAACAATCTGTAAAATGGACTACGACAGGTCAGTAATAGTACATAACTTGTTAGCAGCACAGAATTCCTAGTTGCTTTTTAAAATAACTTTAAGGGACATCTATGAGAAGTTAGCTGAGACGGGGCATTAATTCTGGTCTGAGAGGGAGGGAGCAAAGAAGCAGAGGGTCAAAAGTCCAAAGGGAGCTGCATAGGATGGTAATAAATGATAATAGTGGGCTAGATCTAACAATAGAATAGAGTGCATCGAGGGGGGGTTACTAACTACTACTAGCTTTTGTGCTCATCACTTCCTATTGACACTATGTGATACAGCAGGAAATGTAAAAGATAACACATAAGAGGAACATACAATGTTCACACTTGTGGTACTTTGCAGTGGGCACTTTGCTTCAGGAAGGTGGTAATAAAATATGATAATTGCCCATAGCCAGTTAGTGGACAACCTGAGGTGCAGTTAGAAGGGCTGCAAAAAGAAAGAGTATGAAATATATGAGATGAGGGTCTTGGGATGTTTGATAAGTCAGGCAGAAAAAGGAAAAAAAAAGAAAGAAAGAAGGTTGCTGAAAAGGTAAGGAACGTGTCGGGAATAGATAACATTTCTAAAGACCTGTACATGTAAAGCAGCACTTCAATGCATTATATATGTCCTCAGCAAATAATACTGTATTCCATACAAAGGTTTAAGTAACACAATAGCCAGATGGTAAAACAACAAGTAAGGTAAGAATATATTCCTGTCCTTTGTGTTTTCCTTGTTCTTTGAGGTTGGATTAGAGTTATCGTTATAGGTGTTATCTAAGGTCACCTTTGCATTAAACATAGTGTAATCTACTTTTGAATACAGAGAGCTACTGTGATTCCTAATCACAGAGGCTATATTACACATTCAACACTTTTCAGTCAATATGGGGCTTTCTTTTGTCTCGCAATTGCCATGTTAGATATTCAACTCTTTCGCAAGCAATACAGGATTTACTTATACTTCACAATTGCTATGTGGGCTCCAACGCTATCTGAAAAGGGTAATTGTCCAGCTAATAAATGTCTAGCTGTGTGAGAAAATTCACAAGGGTGAAAGTCTTAGCAGGTATAGTTTGCTTAAGGGATATTGCTATCAATTGCACAGACATGATAGAGAAGCCTTTCCTGCGCATTAACCACTTATAATACTACATACAGGATGTTACAAGCCCCACAGTAACTATAATGTTTGCACAATTACATATAATACAATGCATAAACCCCAGATGCACAGCTTAATAAATAGATAGAAATATAACACTTACATACATAAGGTCAGACTCTAAAGTATTAGAAATGGCGAGCACACTCTGGTATAATAGGGAACCCAGTCCACTGACATTTCCTCAGTGCCACAATCTTTGATGGTTACTGATATAGGTTTTAGGAGCCCTCTGCTTTGTCATCAAGTCATCCAAAACATGACACTGCCACATCCACCTCTACACTGACCTCCTGGTAAGTTTCTGGAACAAGGACAGCAGCTGCCCATCCCATTCGGTGCAGCCAGTGCCCCTTGTGGTGCCAAGTATTCAGTGAAGATATGACACTTAGTGGTCTGGAGTATGATCATGTGGTATGCTGTTCCTTAACTCACATCCTTCCTGGTGCTGAAATGTCACAGCTCTTCTCTGACACCAACCACTGCCCTTGCAGCAACCACACAAGCACGTCTTGTTGTTAAAACTGAAATTCATCTTTATTTGAGGAACAGTAACCAAGCACTGTACATAAGGTAAATGAAAAAAAACATTGTTATAAATGTTAAACAATGGCAGTAAAGAAATAAAAGTAAAACAAAGTAAAATAAGGAAGTGTGATTTGATAAAGTTATGCAACATGAACATATAAAAGTTTAGCACAAAATGAATAAATTGTAAAATGGATACAATGACACAAAATGAGCACAGTAAATTATATCAGATATGGGGCAAGTTAATTGCAGGTCAGCTCAGACAGATAGGTCAGTGTTCATGATGATATAATTACCTGTCAATACACTGCACTGGATTACCTTTCTTAGTTTAGACAGCCCCACAAAAAATCTCCCTGGATACCAGCACCTGATGGCTCAGTATTTTCCAGTGCCGCCATGGACAAACCTCCTGAGTCCCTGATCATATGGAAGTATGCATGATGTTAAAGATCAACTCCAGTATGCACGATATGATGTATTACCTGCTGGTATTAGCCCTCTGTGCCATGTTCTTCCAGCAGTAGCTGAGGCTGTGTTTTCTTCTTTAGTTTATTGCAGGGTACCCCTCCTTACATATTTCAGCATTGTCCTAACACCTGCAATGTTGCTTCAGGCAACAGACATAGCTGTGAAAGGTTGTTATACTAAGTTTGTGGGCAGTGCAGGTGTACTGTTTGTCTGTGTATGCACATGTGTATGTGAGTGCATGGGTGCATGTGCATGCTTATGTGTGAATCTTTGCGTGTGTGTGCATGTGTTTGTGCATGAGTCTGCTTGTATGTGAGTGCGTGTGTGTGTGACTGCCTCTGTGTGTATGTCTATGTTTATTGTTTTTAGTGTAGACTCTATATACCTGGTTCCGTTCACTGAATGCTAAATGCACAGCTATTATACCAAGGCCATTAGAAATGGTGCGTTTTTAATTATAGTAACAAACTACAACAATAAGAAATAATAACAAAGAATGACAGCTGCTAAAAGCAGCAGCTTTATTACACAAACACTCTGCTGCCTCGGCAAAGCCTTCATGGGCTTTGAGTAATAAAGCTGCATTTAGATGTTGGGGTTCTTTATTACATTTTAATTATGTTGTGGATATGATAGACCTTTCATGGTGGTATTTGTAGTTTTATATATCTACATACAGTCTAAAGAAATGTTTGGTATCTCCATAAAAACATTTCCCTAAAAGATGTGAAATTGTCTGTTCTTACAGTTTTCTGGGTGTATATTAGAACACCGAACGTTCAAAATTTCGAGTGTTCTAATATCGAACCCCACGAATCGAAAATTTAAAACATCGAACATACAGAACAGCAAATTTTTTCCTAGGGAAAAAATTTGCTGTTCCAAAAGACATACACACAACATAAGCACACCAAACAAACAGCAATCCACACACATACACCTAAACTCTTACACCTAACCCTACACTAAACTATACATACACCACTAACTATCCACTTACCTTAACCCAAACCCTAACCCTAAGGTCCGTCACTATCGCACAGTCACCTCACCTGCGCCCTAACCCTAACTCACCTACCCCGCCCTAACCCTCACGTCCACACAATCGCACACTTACCTGACCCATACCCTAACCCACCCTAACCCTCACGTCCACACAATCGCACACTTAACTGAACCCGACCCGTAACTTTCCACCACAGCGCTGAAAATACCAAAGCAACAGAAACGGACAACCAAGTTCTTTCCCTAGGAAAAAATTTGGTTTTCTATTTCTTCAATATTTTCAGCATTCACTGAAAACGGGTCGATATTAGAACACTCGAAATTTTGAAAGTTCGGTGTTCTAATATAGACCCCAGTTTTCTCTTTAATCCTAATGCAACATTTTCAATAAGAGAGTCGGCATTGTCTGCTTCATGCAACAAGTACACTACAATATTTTTATTAATGCTACAGTCTAAAAAATGACATGGAACCACTGACTGTATCCCAACTCTCCTTCAGGAGAAACAAAATGGAGATGTGCAAAAATGTATAACACTTGGCATCAAATGTCTACAGATCTTAGATTTCCAGTACTTAATAAAAGTGAAACGATAGCATTAGCTCTCATTTGAATCTCAAAGCAAAGGCCTCCAGCAAATAGTGTCTCTATGCTGGGACAAAAAGAGTCTTCTAGCAGAATCTAACTTAGAAACCTAAGTCATAGAATTGGCAGATAGAATTCAGCTGCCATTTCTAATCACAAATAATGATACATTGACAGGGCTTCTAAAAATGATGTGGATTGTAGTACAAACACATTTTTAGAAGTTTGAACAAATGGACAAGACCGTCCTGAAGAAAAACTGCAGAAAGAGATCACTTATTTCTTTCAGTAGCAAAAATATGTATACTGCAAATGTACAAGTTGTTTTTCTATTCTTGGTTCTTTTCCTTGTTTGTTTGGATAGGATGTGTTGGTACCATGCATAGTGATACAATTACAATTGTTATGATCGGTAATGAAATAAAAAATAGAGATTTGTAATATGGAACGTTGTGCTTTGCTGGTTGATGGACTGGGGATGGAGTGTAGTTTTATGCAGCACTGTGACATGCGGTCTTTCCCTTCTTTCCACAGAATCTGAGATTTTGCTTATGAACAGGCATGACAGCTGAGTGAGAAAGGGATATGATGGTGGAAGAAAGTAGGTACCTTTGACCACAGTGAAAAATGGGATCAACACAACTGAATGACTCAAAATGAATGATCACCCGTACTTGCCAACAACAGCCAAATTTGAATTTACCCTGTACAAATATACTCCAAAACTTTTATTTGTCTGCAGTGTTCCATATCAACAAAATCCTGGTTCAGAAAATCCATTTTTGGCAATTAATGATTTGCTGAATATAGACTTGGCAAAATACTGTGATCAACTGGGAAAACCCTTAAACTATGATCTGTGTCCTACAATCAAACAACTCTCTCTGGACCACAGAGATACTATATATATGGAAATATAGTTATTTATGTGGACACAGAGTTATGTGTACATACATACAGTTATAAGGAAGGCAGAATGGGGGAGGAGAGGGCTAAGCACCATATCTAAGAGGTGCAGGGAGGCTTGCCCCCTGAAAAAAAACATTTCTTCTGTTTTAGTATTTTTGAGTTATGCTTTCAGTGTTAAAAAACTGATGAAATACCACTCACTGTAGAGTTACTCAAGTGAATATAGGCAAACCAGTAAAGTAGCTGCTACTGATATAACTACTGCATGTTACTCCAATCTGAAATGCACCTGAGCAGAAACAAAAGTCATAAATTTCTCTAGGATTCATTTTATTTCCCAATTATCTGTTTAATTCTTTTCAGAGTTGTAGTGGTTTAGAACATCTCCCAGCACTCAACAGGTGTGAGGCAGAGAACAGTCCTGGATATAGGCACACATGCATCACAGTACATGCTCGCATGTGCGCGCGCGCGCACACACACACACACACACACACACACACACACACACACACACACACACACACACACACACACACACACACACATATGTACTGACAAGCAGTTTGGAGGATCACTAATTTACCTATTATCCCATCACAGTAGCTGTATTTCAGAAATTAATTTCTATATTCATTAAGTACAATTTTAGTGCACTTACTGGTGACAGTGTTCTATTACATACAGTTCATCACATAGAAATTTAATTGGATTTCTACTGAACCTTAAATACCTCTTTTATTTTTTTCAACAGGTTCACTGAAAACACCCCCTAAAGTGTACACATAGTATGCTCATCCAAAAGGCAGTCTGAGTCCACTCAATCCACCCAGCATTTATTTTGGACAAACTTTGTACCACGTCTGCCCTGGTGCCTTAAGTAACTGTTAGGCAGCCAGTTTTTTCTGTGTGTATTTTAGCCTGCATGGTGACTAGTCTGAAAACAAGTGCTTCAGTGCCCTAGTTTGTAAGCAATAGCCTTACAGTTTATAAACCCTCCTCTACAGACATTCTGTGGGTCAGCTTTTAATCTACTTCCTAACAGACACAGAGTTACTCTTACTGTTCTTACTCAGGCTATTTCTTTCTCTTATATTTTATTCACTTCTTCTAGACTTTCTACTCCCATTATTTATATCCTCCTGTCTTTCTTCAGTGGAACTGCATGATTTCAAGGAAGTCATCCTTGGTCTCCCTTCCTGTTTCATTTCTCCTTGCCTGAAACAGTTATGAAACCACTTTCAGCTCTGTGCCAGTATTTGTTCACTGTCACCATTGCCTCAGTGCACTCAACTGCCTCTTTAAGCGAGAAAAGTGTGTTTTTATTTTTCTATAGAAGTGCCCCTGCAAGCAAATAGATATATATGTAAGAGTGAAGTCTGGAGTTTGCACACCAGTCTGTGGGCTATATTTTTATGTAAGTTGCAAATATTTTGCCAGCCTAAAACAAAGAATTTTGTCCACTATAATAGCTCCATTTTCTTAGACCACAGCAGCCCCATTGGTACTCTGTTCTTCCAGCTGGGCTCCATTGATTATTTTTAGCAGTCCACTGTCTCCCTTCCTTAAGATTTTTCACCTTTGTTCCAGACACTTGTGTAACACTTTCAGTTCTGAGCCAGTATTTTATTTTTCCTAAGCTGCAGTCCTGAATTTTGGCTTATTTTTTTTCTCATTGTTCTGCTGATCTTTGTGGGGGTAGCCATAGGACTTTGCAATTCAAAGTCTACAGAAACATGCTTACTATAACACACTTGTTCAAACAGTCAAGTGCAGTTTTTACTGTTGTATATCACCATTAATCAGGATAACCTAATATTGGACTAACTCTCCTAATAATACTGTGTCCTGGAGCAACAAAATCAAGAGTTTCATCTACTAGCACAGGGGCCTTTTAAACTGCATTGTTCCTTTTACTTATCCCTGTCAGCAGATCCGTGGCTGTTTAAGTCTTGTCACTGGTTGTTTTTCTGTGTCTGTTTGCCAACTTGCATTTTCAAGCCACTTCATTTGCCCTCACTAACACTTAGGCTCACTCTACTCCCCTACCCTATCCCTAATTCCCACACCCCTTACTGTTCATTTATACTTCCAGAGCACTACCCACATATCCTGCAAACCAATACCATTGCCTCCCTCCAGAAAAAAAATAATCAATAGAATAACTCCCAGTAGTAACACCCACTCTAGTTTACCACCCAGCTATCTGTCTCAAACTGTCCTACTCCTTACCCCTATAACTATCACATTAGATCTCTAAAACCAACCCAGTACCCTCCTAATTGTTTCTAATCCTAATTTACATCAGAGATAAAACCCAAGTAAAACATGATGTCCTAAGCTCAGATTATTCTACTATTCCTCCTCATTCTACTAGCATTCATCACCAATTATCAGATCAATGCCCTTCAAATATACAGGACTTCAACCTAACCTCACAAAGAATATCAACATCTTCCCAGCCTGTCTCGATAGCAACCTCTCTCTACAAACAAACCACATCTGATTTATTTATCTATAAATACATTAAAACTAAGTATCCAAATTTATGAACAAATAGCAAACCAAGACCAAAATATAACTGGCCACACTCTACCCTCTGTTAAATATCAGTTCAAATCATTAGCAGAGATATTCACCCCAACCCAAGTCCCAGTGTTCATAAAACCATCACCTCCAACCCCAAAATAAACCATTTACCTAATACCTTTCAACAAAAAATAGGGCCTAAACTCAACCTTATTAAATATGAACCCTAGAAGCATGTGCAATAAAATCCATGACATTCATACCTAGTTTGCCTTTTCAGCTTTTCCCGGTTAGGGGTGGCCACAGCGGAACTCCGGTCCGCTAATGATTGGCAGTAGATTTTTATGGTGCCGAGTTGCCAGCCCGATGCCCAACCTTCAGCGAAGGCATGCCCATTCACACATGTCTTTCGAAGTCCACTCAACCACAGGGAGGACATGCAGACTCCACACAGAAGACACTCCAGCTGAGAATTGAACAGGAGAACCTCTTGCTGTGAGGCAACGACATACATACCTACCTTGCCACATATACTCCTGATGTAGTCATAACTACCAAAACCTGGTTAAAAAAAGGAATAAAGGATAATGAGATGACCTCCCAGGATATAATATACTCAGGCATGACAGACAATGCAAGTGTGTAGGTGGTATAGCAATCATCTGTAAAAATTCCCATACCATATTGTACTCCCACAGGAAATACCCAAACTTAATGCTGAACTTTTTATAACACTCCTAAAAATCAACACTAGGAAATCTACATGTTTAACAGAAATTTGTATACCACCAGGGAATAACATTGATACTGCAGAAAACGCCCTGCATTGGAAATCCCAACAAATTAACCATAAAACTGTAGCAATTGAAGACTTAAAGAGAGACCAACAGCTCATAAATTCCACTACCCCGACTGAATCCATAAACTAGTACAACTTCAAACAATTAATAACCACACACTAGAATCAAAAAAAACTTTAGGGAGACTCTCGGCCTTAGACTGGATCCTTACAAAAAGAAAACAGACAACCTGGCAAAAGTAGGCTGCCTCTCAGGTAGCATAAGTGACCACATACCAACATACACCATTAGAACTCACCATAACCTAGAGAGACATATTATCTATAACCAATTTCAGCAAAGATATTTTCAATGAAACACTATAACAATGTACCTGGAATGTGCTAATGCCACTGGATACAGCTGTAGAACATTTTAATAACATGTTCTTATAGACCTTAAATAATCTAGCACCGGTGCATAATAAAAGAGTAAAGTCCAACCCTGCACCATGGCTAACAAAAGAAACAAAAATATTAAAACGTGGTAAAACCTGGAAAAAAACTGATATAAAAATATAACTTCAAAATGCTTTCCAGAAATTTAGACATCATAAAAACCTTGCAAAACTCCATTTCCATTTATTTCACTAAATAAGCTGCTTCACCCTGAAAGACCACCACCACCTCTCCAAAAAGACAATACGACAGAATAAGCTGCTTCACCCTGGAAGACCACCACCCCCTCTCCAAAAAGACAATACGACAGACTCTATCAAGACATAGTTTAATTCCTACTTTATACAATCAATATTAACTCTCTTAGACACTAACACATCTGCCCCCTCTCTCTACCCCTGTCCAACCAAAACCACCCACAGCGCTATTGTTTTAGTTCACTACCTACGTCACTCATAATGAAGTTGCTCCTTAAGCTAAAAACAACCTCCATAGCTGTAAATCAAAGCATTCTGCCACTCTGACTATGTACTTGATGAAAATGTATTCTGTATTTGAAGATTTGTTATACTTAAACTGTACATTAACTACCTTTGGAGCTTTTCTCCTTGGGTCTCATCTGAAAAAATGCTTTCTGCCCAGTCGGACTAACCTGGGTAACAAATGTCAAATAAATAAATACCTAAAAATGGCCACAGAAGTTATATATAGCCTTCCCTGTGTCCATACTAATTAATAGGTCCATAGCAGAAAGATATGTCCCATCACTGTGTAGAAAATCCTATATTATTCTACTGCACAAAAGCAGAACATGTACAGAGTTTAATAACTACAGATAAATAGTGATTCTGTCCCTCTCTCCAAAATATTAGAGAAATGCATCCATATGCAGCTGATGCAATACCTAACCTCAAGTAACCTGCTCTCAGAAACACAACATGGCTTTAGGCCCAAGCACAGCACCTGTACTGCTCTACTACATTTTACACCATAATAAACTCGACATAGAAACGATGGTCTGCTTTTGTCCGCCATGTTCTTACACTTGTCAAAGGCGTTTGTTACTAACTTGTACCGGCAACCACTTGTTCGACTCTCCTCAAGAAGGCTTTCACAAAACTCCTTGTCATGGTTACTTAGTTACCTATCTGGAAGGCAACAAGCCATTAAATGGAAAAAAACTACTCACCCTTTCAACACGTTACTATAGGTGTCCCACTGGGCTTTATCCTGGGTCCTTTCCTATTTAATATATTCATTAATAACCTTCACACCTCCACTCACCATACTAGTTTAGTTAAATATGCAGATGACTCAAGTACTCAACATTAAAATGTGCAGCCTCAACAATAAATAAGCTTCAAGACACAAAACAATCTTTCTCCAGTGTAGAAACCTGGCTCAAAGAATCTAACCTCCAACTCAACCCCAAGAAAACTGTTAATGCTTTTTAGCTCACAAAGGTGCTATAATCAAAAACAATCTTTTACCATAAAGTCAGCAAATAATACTGTCATTGAAACTGTACCTCACAGTAAACTTCTAGGTGTTATGATAGATGACAGTCTCAGATATGACCCACATATACTGCACACCATTAACTCTACACACCAGTAACTGGAGTCTCTTTATAGGATCAATGGATTCCTTACATAAACTGCAAGAAAAACTATAGCGACCACTTTTTTACTGCCAACTTTTATACATCAGTTCTATCCTAACAAACCTAAACAATACTCAGAGAAGGAAACTTGTCTCCTGCTATAATAAAATAACTACCTTTGCCACCATTTTCCCTCATAGAACCCACCATTGTCATAGCTGAAAGCAATTAAACTGGCTTGAACTACACAACTGTCTAACATATTCAAAACTAACTACAGCACACAAATACATCATTCAGAAAAAATGCCCTACACTAAAAAAAAGACATACTACTGCCCTACTGTCCAGCAAGGGACCTCCATTCTAGTAACAAATTCTTATTACTCGCAAATAAGTCAAATAATGTTGCAGGAGACTAACTCTTCTCCCAGTATATCGCTAAACTCTAGACTAGTATCCCCACATAAACAAAACTCTCCGACTAACTCAGTAATTTTAAACCACTGCTTAAACAACATCTTAACCAATCCTGGTCCAGCACATGTTCATTACAAGGTTAGGACTTTGTGTTCACTGTACGATACTCTCCAAATACTCTCCTTAAACAGAACACTGTCAACCTCTCACTGAAATGACAAAACAAGTTGCATTTGTGCTTTCTCTTTAGTAACTTCTACCTCTGTAACATCTTAGAATGTATAAATGTAAGTACTGTATGTGTAACTACTATATGTGCATGAATGTAAATAGAAATGTAACTACTCTGTGTTTAACTGGAACTAAATATAATTCAATGTAAACAAATGGAGCTTTTCTCCCAGACCTACACTGAAAATGGATATTACCCAGTCAGACCTTCCCCGTAAACAAAGATAAATTAATAAATATTATGTCTCTGGTATTTGAGAGGAAACTGAAGCACCTAATAAAATACCATGCAGACACTAGGAGGATGTGCAGGTTTCACACCAAAGGCATCCTATTTAAGAACCAAACAAGAGAACCAAGTGGATTAAAAGAACACTGTTCACCTGAACCTTAGATCAGTATTTCAGCTTACAGCCTAGTTCTTCTATGGTATTAACCTTAATTATAGCTCCCTATTATACAACTGTTGGTTACATAGTGCAGACAGTAGATTGCACTTTCTCTGCAGAAAGTGTTTTCTTTGAAATGCACCCCTGTCATTATCCTATTCCCCTTAAAGTTACTCCTGACAGTGGTTTTCATACGATTGCACAGTTACAATACCACTGAGGCAGCGGCATGAATGAGATTCAAAGGTCCATTGGCATGCAAACACCCCCACTATAATGAGAAGCAATGCAAACCAGCTGTGGGTCACCCACTCACTCTTGGATTTGCTCAGCATGAAAGTGCTAGTTTCCACTTAATGTGTAGCTTACAATCTCCATACTGAGTTTGCAGTTAAATGTCATTCATGCCATTGTGCATGTCTCTGCAGTACTCTGACACTGTTGGGGGAAGGGAGTGCTGGAAAAGAGTTTCTGGTATGTGAAATCTGTCAGCTGCAGACAGTAATAACAAACAAGGATATACTACTGAAGTGTCTCCATTTTTCATTGTTTCATAATGTGTAACTGTGTGCATAATAACTCAGAGATAATTATAGGGCATTGGAAGTACATCCCCTGACACACTGGTATTTAAATTTTGATGTATTTAATGTAAGTTTCCTAGCCTTCTTTTTTAGAGCATACACAGTACGCATTTTTTACAGTTAAATAACTTCCTTAATGCTTGACTTTTCTATCATGTGACAGGCCACTTCTGCTACCTGGTTTTATGTCCCACCTTTGGGTTAATCATACCTCTCAACTGTCCAGAAATTCTCAGAATGTCTAGACTTTTGCCTCATATTTTTGGTCTGTTCCTCATAAAATTTGTGGGTTTCTGCTTTGGGCCTCAGAACACCCCTATGCATGTGTTATTACACAGTAACACACACCCTGTTGGGCTTTATTGTTTGCTTAACATAATACCTTACATTATATTCAACATAAAACACCACTAGTCAACAAAACACCTACCATTCCATTCTGCATAATTGCACTCTCTATTCCACCCCACCCACACCACCACACAGTGATGTAACTAGCGCAGGGCGAAGTGGGTGGCCACCACTGGTGCAAGCTATTAAGTTGGTCTAATCAGCAGGCACTGATGGTACAAAAGAGCAGTACTGGAATTGATTTATGAAGCCATGACAATATCATGGCTTCATAAATGAATGTCAATACTGCATTCACAGACACAGCTGAAGTATTCGGTGTGTAGAACTCTGTTACAGTTAGTCTGCTATGAGTACAGAGTGAAGACTGCAGAAAAACTTTTCTTTTTTGTCCTCAGCTTTCATTTGAGGGAGGGTGCTGGTTTAGGGAGCCTCCCAGTAGTACCAGACAACCTAGCTACAGTTCTGCCCCACCAAACATAATGACCTTTACCTCAAAATAAAACTACCCTGCATCACAAACTACTCTGTCACTTAACTTAATGCAACAACAAACGGGTACTCAACATAACACTCCACTTAAAGCTATCCACATGCCACACCACCCTGTGATGACCGTGCCCTGGCCCAGCAATCAAGGAGCCTCAATCCTCACCACTAATACCAGGGAGGTTGTCTCATAGAAGAGAAAAGGATAACCAATTCACATGGCAAAGTACAATTTCCCTTAAGAGCACACAGAGATCACAGTCAGTCTGGGGCTGGTTGCTCCCTTGCTCTCCAGGTCCCCAATAAGACTCCCCATTGGCACAGCTATAGGGTCCAGATCTCAGCCTAGCTGACAAGCTAACTTCCAGTACCCTTTCTGTCCAATCAGCGTTTCATGTCCCTGCCCAGGTAACGAACACATACCCACACTTTGAGATAAGTATTTATACACTTCACAGACACTTCTGGGAAAGGCTGCCAAAGATTCTCTAGCTGTTCTCCTTTACCCACACTATACGGTAGTAATTCCTGCCACCACCAGCTTAATAATTATCAGCTACCCAAAGGTCCTTGAAAGGGTGTCCAGTTATTACTGTGCAATATTATTATCCAATTGGTAATGTGACTATTCAGTCTTAAGGCTTATTAGAGTGGCTTATTACGATAACCTCTATAAATATGCAATGTACTCTAGAGCCTACTTCACTACACAAACCAGCCACACATACAGGTTTTTAAAATATTTAATAATAAATAATTAAAACACAGGACAGTACTACTACTACACCACAGAGATATCTAAGAGTTCAGAGATCACACAGAAACTTAAAATAATACAGTAGGACAGGCCTGAAGTCAAAGAAAAACACTTAATCTAACTTTCTAATCTTTAGCTATTCTTAAGAGAAAACACAGTGCTATAATCCTACTTACATACATAAAGAGCATAATAAGCAGTGCTGGGGTTGATGGTCCAAGACAAATGCCGTCAGTCTCTCACTGAACAATAGTTTTTAAAACACTAACAAACAGCTCTGCTAAGGCCCTCCCAAATTACATCATTTTGACACTTAGGTTTTCCCACTATTCACATTGCATCATCTTGACACTTAGTCTGGAGTCCCCAGGCAAACAAACTGCAATATTTAGCCACCTAACACCTGCTTAGGAAACTACAGCAATAAAAGACATTTCATATGTACACTCTAACAATTATTCCTTAAGTTAAGGCAATAGAAAGAATGTGTTTAGCCAGACGCTTCGGCACCATTTTTTAGATAATTGTAACTTCAAAGAACATTTGAAATACTTGGCCTGATTTTCCTTACAGCAGATGACAATGTTGCAACAATCTTGAAGTTCACATTTTATAGTGTTTTCTTTCATTTAAGAACACAAGCCTGTATTTTACATTTATTTATACAAATGATAAAATTATGTATCAAATTCTATTTGACTAGGCTGGCAGCCTTCGCCCATCTTTCCCCAATCTTCACACACCCTATGAAAATAAGAAAATAAGGCAATAGTACATCAGCAGTCAACAACATAACCACTCTTCCATTTAGAATAAAACCACCCACATTCTACTCCGTCCCACCAGTCAGTATAATATAACTGCACTCCACCATCGAACATAGCAACCCCGTTCCACTAACCACAGAGCTATTCTGCATTCTACATCAGCTCATCAGCCAGCATAACACAAAAACACACCACCATTCAACTTAACATTCATCCATCCACTCAGCATAAAACCACCTTCCATCCCATCCCGCCCCTACTCCATCACTCCACATAACACAATACCATGCAACCAATGAACATAGGGTCATATGTAGTTACTAGCCACATGGTTCAGGAGCACCCCTGGAAGGACATAATTTACACAGTAACACACACCCTGGAGGGCATTATTGTGCTTAGAGAATGGGCTGTCTGTAAAATGGTTTGGTTTTACTTATTTTTATTACTGTATTATTTTTAGTAACCATAAAATAATGGCTCGATTGATCTTACTCTCACTTTCATGCATGCATTCAGTCATACTCACAGACATAAGCACACAGACACACACACACTTTTTAAATTTTTTTCTATTTCTTTTAAGTTTACACTTGCATTCGAGAGGATAAAATAATAACGGCTGTTGGCGTCCTTACAGTCTGAGCTCCATGGCACCTTAATATACTGCTGTCAAGCATCAGAATTGTTTTCCAGCAGGCATTACCTGTATATTAACACTCTGCTGAAGAACATTTGTTCTTCAATCATTTAGTGGTATGTTGTTATTTTATGCCAGCTGATGAGTTTAGGTGTATGTTGAGTGGAAGGGTGAAGTTTATGTTCAATGCATGCATTGTTGTGCTATACTGGTGTTAAGGAGGGATAGGATGTGAGATAGCTTTATGCTGAGTAGAAAGGTGGGTGCCTTGTTTAGTGCCTATGTGCCATTGCATTAAGGTAGATCATGGTGCATGGTGGTATATCACATGTGGGTGTTTTGTTGAGGGGGTGGTATACCATTATGCTATGTGATAGACTAAGGTAAGATATGTTTTAGTTTTATTTTAGGAAAAGGATGGATGTAATGTTAGTTGGTTGGCTGATGGGTTTTATTCTGAGTAGAAGAGGGGGTGGTTGTGTGCCATTACTTAATGTTATATTATGGTGTAGAATGCGGTATGTGGTGACTTTATGCTATGGGACTAATACTTAGTGGTGATGGTGAACTAATAGTTTATGTTGGGTGATAAGATGGAGTGGAATGTGGTTTAGTTTTAGGTTGAGTGAAAGGGCAGGCACTTTGTTGGGTGGTTGTGTGCCATTGTATTATGCTGTGAGATGGTGCTGGGTGAGACCTGTGAGCTGTGAGGGTGATTTTCAGTGGATTCGTGAGTGCTGTACTGATGGTTGTGTGTGGTTATATTATGCTGGGTGACAGTGTGGAGTAGTATGAAATGTGGGTGGATTTATGTTGAGTGGAAGGGTGGATGTTATATTGAGGAGTAGTGTACTATTATGTTAATGTTTGGTGATTGTGGGATACTGTATTACATGAGGAGATGGTTTTATTCTGAGTAGAAGAAAGATGCTGTGTTTAGTGGCTGTATGCCATTACGTAAGGTTAGGTGATGGTGTAGGAAGGAATATGGGGTAATTTATTATGTGGGTCAGGGTGAGTGTTAATACTGAGTGCTGATAGTGTACTAATAGGTTATGTTGGCTGAAGGGATGGAGTAAGATGGGGTTTAATTATATTCTGAGTGGAAAATCAGACACATTTTTAGGGTGACTGTGTGCCATTATTTTATGCTGTGTCATGGTGTAGATTGAAACTTGTGAGCTGTGGAGTGATTTTGAGTGGATTGGGTGGGTGCTGTATTAATGTGTGTGTGGGTGTGTGGTTATATCATGCTGGGTGACATTATTGTGTAGTGGTTTTATGGATGAGTGGATAGGCGGGTGCTCTATTGGTGGTTGCGCCAGATGCAATTGTTGGCTAGTATGAAATGTCTGTGGTTCTATGCTGATTGGATGGGTGTATGCTATACTGAATGTTTGTGTGTGGTTATATTATGCTGAGTGACATTATGGGTAGTGATTTAATGCTGTGTAGATGTGTGGATGCTGTATTGAATGTTTGTGTGTGGTTATATTATGCTGGGTGACATTATTGTGTTGTGGTTCTATGCTGAGTGGAAGGGTGGTTGCTTTACTGAATGGTGTGATGAGATTTGAAGTGATTATGGTAAGCAGTAAGGTGGGATGTGCTTTATTAGTTATGTTGGATAATGAGGCAGATGTTATGCTCAGTGGTGAGGTAGAAAGTCGTTGAGGATTTTGTTTGCTATAGAATGACATACATTTTGGGCTGGCTAAGTGTTTGGCCATTTGGTGAATGTTATATCCATTTTGTTTTCATGATAGGGTACTATCATAGACAGTCGAGGCACAAAGTGATGTTTGAGAGTCTTGTTGTGGAAATTATGAAAGACCACTGCATAGACTTTGGAAGGACTGAGAAGGGCAGACTTCCTTTCCTCTTTTTCCTTGTCCCCAAGTTACACTCAATATGCCCTTTCCCCATCCCAGAAAGTTCACAAAACAAAATGCTGGGACTGTGTTAGAGTGAATCATCTACCATTTTAGTAGGAAAGTACATTTTTGCAACATCATGCATGTGCACACATGCTCTTCATGGAATTCCGTCTTTCTGTATTATAGATTTCCTAATGGGGCTTTCTAGATATCAGACCTTCTAAAACCTAATAATACCTCAGCTGTCCCCCTTCAGCCAATGCCCAGAGCCTTTTAGTGTATCTTGGATACTAGCAATATAAATAATTGCCTGTAGGTAGGTCAAGATGGAGTGCTGCTCTTTAGTTTACAATGGCTTTTACATTTTACAGCTGAGGAGATTAACCTTTCCAAGGTTTGGAAGGCTTTCTTGTAGGAATCACTTGGTTTTATATATTCAGCTTTGTCTCGTGGAATTTTCTTTCAATTCCCCTTCCTTTACAGTATCACTATCCTTTTCTCTACTGAGTTAGACAATGCCTGCTTTCAAGCGCACTTTTTTTTTACATTAAATGAATAAAAATAAAACTACTGTAATCCACACATCTTTCTTCTGTGTTAACTTTATTGCAGTACATGGTGAGCACTGTTACTCTATAATTCAGACTCCTTCAGTTAAATAAACTTTCACATAATCTCAGTACTCATAATTTGGTATGGCTGGTGTTATCTGCATGAGGCTGACCAGCAGTGAAGTGGTTTGGAATGAACTGGGGCCAGTCCAGAGTACATCTGTAGGGAGACATGGCCAAGCAGGAAGTATTTGCATTATTGGTTCTTTTGCATTACAATGGCCAGTCAGCTATGGTGAGGAATTCAGCCAACTTCCCTTATCTAATTTGTAGGAAAGACTGTTTTTGGTAGGATGCTGTTGTGAGCTTTTATTGGGATATTCACTCTCTACTTACCAATAGTTCTGATCTAGTAATAGCATTTACAAACAGTTATTGTTAAAAAAGTCTAATTTTAAACAATTAGCATTGTTAAAAAAGGCCAAGCAATACTTTTGTAGTGATAGGGAAATCATTTTAAGAAAACAAGTATTAAATCTGAGCAGTATTTTAAGGTAAAAGCCACTTTTACAAATTGTAGAACAGATCAAAAGCAAAACTAAATTGTGCTGCCCACCAAATGCAAAACAGTTGCTGATCATCCCACTGAGTTAGTTGGAGAATTAAATGATAAACCGAAAATGGAAAATATATATAAAAATAGCAGAACATCAAAGAAAAGCTGTTGCTAGTGTGGGTTTGCATTGCACAGTTTTCAAAATGCTTGCGACATTCCACTCATGAAATTGTAGACCACTATTAGAGTGAATGCTTTGTAATCTGGGAATCAGCAATATCAGAGCCAGTCATATTTCTGAGAATTAATAACATCATAACCCATTATTAAGGATGAGCACAGTACAGTGCAAGATTCAGTGACATCAAAGGTTACTATTAAAATTTGTAGAATGCAGTCCGGCATTCATGGCATCACAAACCATCAGAAGTATGCACATTCTACATTGTAGAGATCGGTGACATTATAGTCCATCATAAGGCTGAGCACTGTACAGTATAGAAACAGTGTCACCATAACCTATCAGTAAGTTGAACAGAGTGCAGTGTGGTAATCAGTGGAATATTATAGGCAATTATTAGTGTAAACAACTGAGTAGCTTGAGAATTCTGACAATGAAGACTTTCACTAAGATGAGCACTAGATAGTGTGTAATTCTGTGACATCACAGCCCACCATTAGGATCACCAAAGTACATCATGGGAATCAGATGACATCACAGCTCATCATTAGAAGCAGTATTATGCACTATGGAAATCAATACAATCACAGCCAACCTGCCATTAGAATAAGCACTGTGCATCGTAGTAATTAGAGACATCAAAGAAATCATTAAGATGAGCTGTTTACAGTGTTTGTGACTTACTGATATCACGGGTCATTGTTAGGGCAGCCACTGTGTGTGGTAGGAATCGGTGAGACCATAACTTGTCATTAGGATGAGCAGTTTGCAGTGTGTGTGATTCACTGACATCACAGGTCATTGTTAGGACAACCACTGTGTTCCGTAGGAATCAGTGATGTCATAAACTGTCATTAGGGTGAGCAGTGTGCAGTGTGTTTGACTCACATCACAGGTCATTGTTAGGACAACCACCTTGTGCAGTAGGATTCAGTGTCATCATGGCCTGTCATCAAGATGCACATTGTCCAATTTGGGAATCGGTGATGTTACAGTGCATTGTTAGGTTGAGGACTGTAGTGCTTTAAAGAAAAGTCTGGGAAAGGAATACTGAAAATAAAAAAAATAAAAATAAATAAATAAATGAATTAAAATAAACAATATTCACTTAGACTGCAAAAACTGAATGAATGTTTGCAGGGTCTTGGTTAAAGCTGCTTTTTAAACTCTGTGCAAAATGTGATGGAAACATTATGCTGCACCCACAGCTATTTGGGCACCTCTCATATACTTGTTACGAGTTGTGCTATTGCTACACATAAGCCTTTTCGTCCACCCACACTGTGGTTGTGGCAAAGGCTACTGGTTTAATCCTTTACTGATTTTGCTGTTTTAAATGTAGGCTGACAGTTACCCTGATATAATTACAAAGTGATTCTGCATGTCTGTGCTTTGCCTAGAAATTGATGCTTTTGTAGTGTGTCTCTGTAATTCTGCAATGTGGAGGTGTAATACTCGACTAGATACAATAATCAGTGCTGGGGGGTTTTTTGTAACATCCAGGGAAAAAATGCATTTTATCAGACAAATCTATATTTCCTGTGAGAGTGTTAAATAGCAATATTTTCATATGAAATGTGAACGGTACATTATGCCCTTCTTATTATACCAGTCTTACTGAGATGCTGACAGTGGGAACACACATGTTCTAGAACCTTGCTGGTTGGGAAATTCCCCATTGAGACTATAGGAGAGCTGGAAGCCACTATTTGCAGTCTATATGGCATGGCATTGGGAAGACATGATTACATTCCATGATAAGTCTTACTGTTATTCACATTTATATATCGTAGAATAAAGTATTCTAGTTTTATTATCTACCTCCATATTGTTCGGTGTGTGTGTGCATAAAAGACATATACGTGCATGTGTACACTCATGGCAAGCACACACACACACACACACACACACACACACACACACACACACACACACACACACACACACACACACACAGCAACATACATAAAAAAGGAATTTTATACATTTAAATATATATGCACTCATGATGAATTATAAGTCATTTCTGACCAGTATTTTATTGATAATTCCTGTTATGCTCCTCAGTCTGTTGGCAAAGTCATATGAATCCTAAATTAGATACGAAAATTGGCCCCTAGTGGCAACAACAGGTCCAAAAGGAGGATGTACAAGAATTTTTGCGAATCTTAGGGATACCAAAAATGTCTGGTAACCTATGTTTTTTAACAGTAAAGAAAATTTCAAACTGTCACTGTTCAGCAATCCTTCATCAACTAATTCTTACAACAAATAATCAACTTCTTGATATTTTCAAAACAGTAAAATGTTGATAGAGCTCTTTATACTGACCAGTGACTGTCACCAAATGGGATATGGTTAAAAGCCTGTTTATGAACTCCTCACAGATCAAAAGTGATGATGAAGTCTTTGTTGAGAAATGTTAAGCAGTACATTTTTAAGGGTAGTCATTACCCTGATGGCACTATTGAACACAATGCTCCTGTATCTAAAGTTAGTCTCTAAAAACCAAGGAGGATAACAAGCGACTAGATGAGGAGGCAATTCCCATTACTTAAATTGGTGATAGTCAGAAAGTCAAGAACGTTACTAGAAAGCACTGAAGTGTTTTATGGAGCCATGAGGTCTTGAGTTGTTACACTAATGAAACCCCAAGATTGAAGACAAGAGAAGTAGAACTGTTTGAGGGTAGACAGGTGGCTGCTATTAAAGCTATTGCCAACAACCCAGTGAGGACCTACAAAATGTCACTTTCTGTCTAATAGGCCTTATATTGGCAATTTATATATAAGGTAAACTCTAGGAGTCAAAGGTTCAGTTGTGAACAAAGGTGTAGCCAGAAATGTATATTTTGTACCTAAATCTAATGTTGTTGTAACCCCACTATCCACCCATCATGTAAAAATAAACGTAACCCTCAAAATGATGCCTTTGTATACATCACAAAAGGGCAACATTATTTTCATCCAGTGCTACTTATAACTATAAACTGGCTGTTATTAGAAGTGTGGTCCTCACACATAAGCATGTTTTGTATTGATCTTTACTGTAAATTTTAGCTTAAACTGTTCTAAATATAATGTTTTGAGTAATAAATCTAATAGATGCTCAGAAAAAACGTACTCATTAAAGTACACTGGATATGACTAACAACACCCTTAGTTGTGAAACCAGAAAGGTTGCCCACCATGCTCAGTGTCAAACCTTTGACTCATTTTATATAGGGGGACTGGTTGAACATGAAAATACACTGTGATGGTTTGCGTTAGAGCATTTGAGCACCAGGATGTGAAAAATGCCCAGGATAAACACAGTTTACAGTGCACTAATTTTTAAAGTATTTTTTTTTGTACTGAAAAATGTTAAGGGGAATATATGAGTGGGAAATTAGGTGCAATTTTGGAAAGACATGAACTGCTGTTCGCAGGTTATATGTAATGCATTTTGCAAGCTGGGTTTGAATGATAGCATCAACCTGGCTATTTTTTTTTTTATTTTATTAAAAATGTTGCAGTTTACATGCGACTGGTTTGCTTTTGTTTTACTGGAATATTGGCACATGATCATTTATTATTTAAATAGCATGATTTTTGTTGTTTTTAATTTGGTGAAATTCATTTGTTAACATCATTCGAACCAAAGCACTTGCAAGTTATTAAATACTTTTTGGTTCAAGTGTGTTTTCTTGTGTACCATATGTTGTTTTTCATTTGTTTAACACAGAGTAATGCAGCTACTACATGACACGGTAAGGATGTAATGAGCTTTTCTATTGTGGTTTCCTTAGCTGTAGCCTAATTGGCACTGGGTACCTATTCCTTTGCTTTGAGACTATGGATGTACATCTCTTCTAATCATATGCTTATATGGGCTGTTGTCTCACTTATTTGCAACATTCACACTAGCCTGTGTTTTATAATCTCTACTTTCCTTATGTGCAAACCTGCTGTATGAGTGCATTGCACATCTGCTGGATGTGTGTCTGTACTGCTTCTTGTCCTGGCTGTCCGGGTGGTGTTTGGCATCACTGTTTTTGTGGATGTTATTTGCGGCTTGTGATAGTGCTTCTGCTGTTGCGCTCTTAATCCAATCAATACAATTATCTCCGCACTCAGTGTACATGAAGCACTGAAATTGGTCCTTGCAAGATATAGGTTTGTAATGGTAATAATGGTTTTACTGTTAGACGAATGCTTTTGCAGGGATCAAAAAATCCCCAAAATTTAACCGGGTCTGCCACTCATTAGTCTTTTAACTTTTGTAATGGCTCCATTTTGTCATGAAGTACTTTTGTTGGTCCCCTTGGATGTCATATTTACTGGCCTGGGTCCTCCAGTATCCAGTACCCATGCTGGATCTACTAGCTACTTTCCAACCCTCCACCCCGGACATGCTCCATTTTCGCCAGGATTGGTCATGGATCCTCAGTGTGTCCTGGGGGCTCAGCTCATCTGTGCTTTCATCGGAGGGAGATTTTTTTTATGATCTACACAGTCCCCCCACGCACGTATTGATTACATCTGAGGCCAACTTCCCCTCTTTAGAGTACGCTTCCACTTAGGGAATGTATCAACTAGTGCCCTCCCACATTGGATGGACATGTCGGGACATGTCCCTGCCTCTCCATTTATCACCCAAGGCACTAATCAATCCTGGGTCATCTGAGCTGTAATCAGGACTTTATCCCTGTATGCCACTGGAGTGGCTCATTGTATATTTTTCTTGATTAGATTTATAAATGGCTCTGTAACTGAGGAAACACTGTCACTCTAATCCAACAGTTTGCCATGTACAGTAAAATTATAGCAGAGAGGTCTTTTGAGTATAATTTATTTTTGAGGCTTTCTGCTCTCTTGGGTCAAGAAAATGCCTTTATTTGAGAATATTTATTCAGCTATACATTCATTCATTTTCCCACTTTATGCTATTCAGGGTTACAGGGTTTATTATCTCAGAAGCAGACAAAGCCAGAGAATCTATCTCAAGATACCCCCACACACACACACACACACGCACACACCTTACATCAATTTAGTGACTCATTACTTTGCTTAGCTTGTCTTTTGATGCAGGAGGAAATGTAGAGGGTGTTTATGCGCTTAACAGAAGGCACCTCAGCTGGAAACTGAACTGGAGAAGCAAGTGCTGTGCGGCAACAGAACTAACTGCTGCAACACTGGGCTACCCTGTGTAAGAATATACAAATAAAAAAATCTTAACATTCTTGTGTTAAAGTTGTATTTTCATTTACTGAGAATCATCCCATTCTGTTTACATTTTTGAAATATTGATGTTAAACTCAAATCATGTTTCTTTGTTTTTTACCAGATGCTTTTCTGCCATCAATAAAAGTTCAGTTTTATGCATAGCTTTATAAAGTTCTTTAGTTTTTAATGCCATTAACATGCCTGCATATTCTTTTGGTTGCTGCTCTGAATCTGATTACTGCATAGAACTCTTTGTCAGTATTGGAGAATTGACAGGTTTATAGCAATTATGCAACTCAAAAGTAACTCCAGTTTCCTAAACGACATAATTTCTGCCTTGGTTTACCTGGAGTTTCCTGAATTAATATCTGGAAAACTTTGATAGACAATGAATAGCTTCTTAACATTAGACTAGAAGGTTTCCCAACATTTGATGGAAGCATTGCTGCACATATGGCATATACGTGTGCAGATGACATTGAACATCTCTTACAGTGACTGTTCAGGATAGCGACAGTAGTGATATTGAGTCTGGAATGTTGTAGAAAAACAAGATGGCACCATAGAACATGTGTTGCAGCAGGCTAAGACAGAATGTTGCAGCAGATGCTGCCAGGCTACTAGTTACAGTAATGGTTACCAACACTCAAGAGGATAGTGTCAATGGCGTATGTTCTAGTAGTGTGTTTTGTTTCCTGGTTTCATGCGGATCAGTTTGATAAATGACCACAGAGAAATGTCCCTTTGACTGGGCACTTTCCGAATTCGTACCTTCCTTTCATTCATCCTTTATGTCACTACTTTTATTTATTTATTCACCTACTCATATTATTTATTAACTTGTTTGCTTACCTACCTGCGTCTCAATGGCCCTGCTATCGCTATCTTGAATGGTTGCTATAGTTAATGTTCGATCTCTTCTGTACGGTTATGTCCCATTTGAAGAACCATACTTCAATCAAAAGTTAGATAGCCTGATGTGATACTACCGTACGAGAAGATATGAACTCTATGCCTTTCAAAAGTGGCAGTGGTATAAACCAGATAAGACATTTTCATTTACTTTAGTAACTGCTGCACCATACACCACCGTCATTAAGCACGTAAACTGGTTTCTTTTGTACAGTGACTATTATTCCTGCTTGTGCTTTACCGAATGAGGTTAGCAAAGTGCAGACATAGTTTTTGGGATGTCCGATGTTCATTTGTTTTGTAGAATTATTTTTACCTTGTATTTGATTAAGCAATAAACCAGGAAAACACCAACAGGGTAAAGTACCAAACAAACAAATCAAAATCCAATAAAAACGAAGGTTTGATACACCAAGACAATCGAAGCTGACCAAAAATAAAATAAAATCCTTTAATAAGTAAAATCAGTAAGCGCTTTCACGTTTGTATAAAACGTTTCATCAGACTTTCTTACTGATTTTGCTTATTAAAGGATTTTATTTTATTTTTGGTCGGCTTCGATTGTCTTGGTGCACCAAACCTTCGTTTTTCTTATTGTATTTGATTAACTTTGCATTTGTTCTGCTTATGTGTATCATGCTATTGTTTTATTAAACGTACCATGCTTTAGTGAGTTATCCTTACACTATCTAGTAAAATGATTATTTCTCAGCACGTGATATACATGGTTGCCTTCAGCAGGGCAACTATTTCGACATGGAAAACATTTCCTTACAGTTCTTGCACATAGGACAGTTGTGCGGTGTTGTGGTTTTCTGTTTGCTTCTTCTGATATGTAACTTTTCTGGTTGATTTAGTATACTGTGTAATAGACAGTGCAGGAATTTCAGGAGTCTGCATTTATTCTCTGCCTTGGTTTCAACCTTTGTCATGTTCCAGCGGATCTTGTAGATCGTATCAGGCACTTTTCTTTATAGTTTGGCTGATGAACAGTTTCAAATTATTTATTTATTTTATTTATTTCAGTTTGATGACCGGGGAAGTCCACTGGGCCAAGAAGAGTTTTCAGTAGAGGCCCGCAGAGAAAAGCTCCATAGACAATTGAAAACAGATATATAAGTTCAAAGACAATTATAAACATAATATCCAGCATGGTATATAGATTATCCACAGAGTAAAATGAAGTACGAAGGATGAAAATATATACAATTGAATACATAATAGCTGTAGTGGTATTGCAAAACATTACATATTCGATCTGTAACTAATTTAACATTTGGAGAATTTAGGGTTTCTAGGCTAAGACAGAATGTATTTTTGTATTTTTTGTATTTGTATTTTTATTTCATTTTGTGTCTGAAGAGCTAAATATTTTGGCAGCCTTCCTCAATTTTGTATTGTACATCCTAATATAAATTTTAGAAAACATCCCTAATTTTGTATCATGCATTTCTAATGTTATTGAACTGTCTAGCTGACTTTTTTTTAAAACTTCCACTTTATAGTGCATGTTCTTTTTAGGTTCAAATTATGTAGTAAGTATGCTTTATGTATGTATTTATTTACTTGTGTTAAATAGGCTACACCACTATCCATTAGGGACAATTTTTCAGGTCTGGCCAGAGCCTGGTAAAATACCCCAAAACAAAAACAATGCAAGAGACAGCAAAGAAAAAATAAAAATAAAATAAAAACAGCAGAAGTTTCTGTATATTAATGCACAATTCCACTCTGAGGAACAGTTCTCCAGACGTGGTCAGCACTTTAAATTGTAAACAGACATTTTAAAAGATGACATTGTAATGGTAAACAAAGAGGATTCCCAAGGACTATAGATGGGAAATCCATCAACAAAACTCACAGAATAGAAAAGGAACACTAAAAATGGGACTTCACAAAGAGTTCTAGAATGAGCATTCCTTAGGTTCAAAGGCAATTAGTATACTAATGATCCTAGGAGGACTTTTTAAGCCTTGCCATGTTTTCCCATATATAAATGACAGGAAAAATTACCCATAGGCATGTAGTTGGGATTAGGTGGCCAAGCATTTATAAACTGCCTCTGTCCAGTAGAGGCATAGGTGCCAGTCCAGGAGTAAATTTCTGATTCCCTGTCCATTAGCCTGGGTTGTGTTTCAGTAGGGTCAGGGACAAACTCTGCTTCACATAGATAGGAAGCCTGCTCCAGAGTAGGGGTAGTCTCTGAGACACATAGCTGTCACTCCAACATGTTGTATTTATGTTGCAAGTGAGGCTAGGTCATTTGATTAGGTATTTCTAATGCTGTTGGACTTCTGGAGCTGCAGCAGGTGTAGCAGAACTGGATCAGATAAAACCTTGTAAGTCAGACATGGATAACCTCTCAATAATCTGTAGGAGACTGAGTATAAAGATAAGGCTCTGAGGTGGTCTGCGTATTCCATAGGTTCATAAGTGTATACAAGGCTAATGACCACTAGAGCCCTTATAAGCTTAACTGTGCAACCCAAATGTGACCCACACATTTGATCTGTATATGGAGGTGATTTACTAACTGCCTCTGTCCATCAGACATAGGAGCCGACCGGGGTGAATTTCTGATTACACATCCATTGGTCCTAGTGTCATTTAAATAGGGATAGGGGGAACTCTGATTTACATGGATGGGGAGCCTGTGGGAATTCTCTGAGAAACATATCTGCCTGTCCAACATATCCTATTTGTGTCACAATAAGAATTTAGGACTTTTTTAATTTAGTAGTTTTGATGCTGCTTGTTTTCTAGAGGTGCAAAAGGTTTATTAAAACAGAGCCCAGGGATGCCTTGCATGCCGGGCAAAGATCAACTCTCAGAAGTCTGTATGATAGCGATCAAAGAGACAGGGCTTTGAGGCTATTAGCGTAGGACATTGTGTTTACTTGCTGTATTATTTTCATAAGGATCCTTTGCGGATGTTCCGATTGCTACATGTATGTAGTCAGGTACATAGTGAAGGGGGAATTATACTCTGTGATGAGACTGATGAGGACCAAGTGAAGTGGTATGGTAACCTCTATGGACCTAGATGCTATACCTTTCTTTATAAGTTGAGAAAGATATAAGGATTTTCTTACTATCTTAGACATATGTTGGTCGAAGGTAGGTAAGTATCTGAATTTCCAGATTCCTGACTACTGAATCAACTTTTAAGGGTGTTTTATTAATGATGTAGTTACACAAGGTGGCAGACTTCCCAGAAAGTACTGTAATGCATTTTGTGCTATTGAGTTTTAAGCCATGGTATTGGCACCAAGCATTTGTCTGTATTAGACCTTCCTAAAGGGTGTTCTCATTTTGGTGGGGATTCAATGACTTCTCCTACTTTGCAATCACCTGCATACGTGTTTAGCCAGAGGCCTTCAACATTAGTTTTGACATCAGAGAGGTAGATGTCAAAGAGGAGTGCGCAGCTTGGAGCTCTGGAGGACTCCACTGGTGACTGGCCTCTTTGTGGCAGTGTCCTCATGGATTGTAACCTCCTGGGTCCTAGCAATGAACCAGCTAGATATCCAGACTGTTATAAACGAGTCTGTACCTAGTTCTGTAAGTTTGTTGACAATAGCTGAGTGCTGTATTGTATCAAGTGCCTTAGCCAAATCTAGTTAGGCAGTATGCACCATTTCACCCTCATCCATTGCCTGATCTTTTGAAGGAAGTCTACCAGGTTAAGTACACATGACCTTCCTTTGACAAAGCCAGACTGGGGTGGATCCAGTGTCTGGGGGTCTCCTATGTCCTTGTCGATAATGTCCATGATAATTCTTTCCATGGTTTTACAAATAATACTAGTTAGACTAATGAGTCCATAGTTTCCAGGATCTGTTGAAGGTCCTCTTTTATGAAGGGGATGACCATTGTAGTCCTGCCTTCATGTGGCACAAAGCCTGTTTTAAAACAATAGTTAAATAATGACTCCAGGGGTCTTGATAAGTCATATTTTAGACTATTCAGGAGGCATCTTGGGATGTTATTGGGGCCCACTGAGGCTGTGTTCTTGGCTTTAGTAAGTGCAGCCAGTACATGCTCCCTAGTTATAGTTGGAGTGGTAATCTTTGAGGGTATTTTTTGGGGGGGGTATTTGAAGTAAGAGGGGAAGTAAAGTTGGAACTGACTTTATCTGCTAACAGGTTTGCTACATTGGCAGGATCTGTGAACATGGCGCCAATTAACCACCAGTTCAGCACATTGCTGTGTACTGTCCTTTAGGTTTCTGACATAGCTGTAGAAGGCCTTATGGTTATCTTTCACCTGGGAGGCTATCTTAACCTCATAGTTGGCTTTGCATGACCTAATTATTCCTCTTAGTTGCTTATTTACTTTTTCAAGAGTGTTTTTATCTTTATGAGAATTACCCTTCCTGTTTTTGACATATATATTTTTTCCTTTTGTTGTATATCATGTTTAATTTGGGGTACCACCAGGGCAGTTTGTTTCTGATGCTATCCCTGGACTTACTTCTGGTAGGTACAGCATCCTCTGTGTAGCCATTGACGTGTTTGTACAGAATGTCAAGAGCATTTCAGCATAAGCTGCTGCATTCTCAGGGTTTGGGGGTCATTGAATTTTGACAAACCATCTCTTAATAACAGGTAACTTGCCTTGGAATAGTTCCTAAATGTTACTAGTGTTAATGAGATTATGGAAATTGATTTTGATTTTGAAGGAGACAGGTTTATAGTTGGACCTTACCAGGGAGGATGAGACATTGGGGGATGTATGTTCTCTTATATTTGTGAGCATGAGGTCTGGTATATTGGAGCCTCTAGTGGGCGTATTCACTATTTGGTCAATGGTGTTTGCATTTATGAAGTCTCGGAATCTTTGTGCCTGTAGATTTGAGGTCATGTAGAATTCCCAGTCTATAGAGCGTCAATTAAAGTTTTCCATGAGTAGGGTTTTAGGTCAGATTGTAAGTGTTTCCAGTAGGTCCACGTATGCATTGTGAGCTTCTTGAGACATGGAGGGTGACCTATATCTGGCAAGGATATGTTACAGGATTTTGCTATGGTGATCTGCATGTGGAGGAACTCCAGCCTCCAGCATGTCATCCTGTTTGACCACCTGCTTGTTGTTGATATTTGTTGAAACACCTCACCCTTTAGCTTTGTCAGTGCAGCTACTGTTCTAAAAGTATGGAAAGCACTAAAACCTTGCACTGCCAGGGTACTCTTTGCCACTTTAAACCATGTCTTGGTAACTGCATAGATGTCTGTATTCTCTAGTGTGAGGAGGGCTTGGGAGACTGTAGTTTTTGTTAAGCTCCTGGCATTGAATAGTAACACCCTGAGGATCAGTTGAGTTGATTTTGCTATGCTGGTAGGTTTGTCAATTGGGTATCGCCTAACAAAAAGGTACAATGGGGTAGATAAAGTTTTAGCCACGTAGTTTATGCCCTGTATTGTTTTTGAGAATAACCTCTGGGGCATTTCAGTTGATGTATATGCCTGGTCAAGTGCACACAGAAGGGAGCTCTGTACTCGGTGATTGGCCGAATGAGTGCAGTGGGACAGTGGTATCTTTGGACCTATATACCATACCCTTGGATATAAGTTACACAATATAAAATTACTTCCTTACAACAGTAGAGACATGATGGTCAAAGGCCAAGTCACTGTTCACATATGCTCCTAAGTCCTTATCCACTGGGTCTACTGTTACAGATGTATTGTCTATGTGTTATTTCCCAGGAGTGGCCATCTTCCCAAAGGATAATATTACACATTTTTTGGCATTCAGCTTTAGACCATAGCTCTGGCATCAATCATTAGTTTGTGACAAGTCCCCTTGGAAGATATTAGTGCCCTTGTGGATTCTATAATTGCATTGTGCTTGCAGTTTTCTGCAGGCAGAGGAGTCCACAAAGGTGAAGGTGAAGGTCAACCAGCTGCCTTTTATGTTAGCTTTGACTTCTGAAAAATGTATGCAAAAAGAAGCAGTTCCAGCACCAAGCCCTGAGGTATGCTATGTGTCTGACTTTTTTCTGGGGGTATAGTCCCCTTTCCTAACTTCCTGTGCCCTGTCTGTGAGCCAGTTAGCTATCCAATGGTTGACCTAGAAGTTTACTCCTAAATTCCTAAGTTTGTCTACAATCCCCGAATGGGGAATAAGTTGAATGCTTTGTCACAAATCAAAGTGACCAGTGATAACAGTTCAGAAGTTCTCCATCGCTGAAAAATGTTTATTAGGCACTGCCCATAAAACAGCACCCAAGTCACAGCAAATCCTCAGGACAAGGCAGGACTATTCATGAGGAATAAATCTCTTTTTAGAGAGCACCAGAATATCTTACAAATCCTGCAGAAATAGAGCTTGATCAAATGATGAAATATTGAACCACTTTAGGCCTGAAACCCACTATGAAAAAGAAGAAATCCTGCAGCATTGAGCAATGGCAATCCTGGGGCATCATCTCTGAAGAAAAACAGCATTAGCTGATCAATCAGATAACAAAAGGAAGGAATGTCAGCCAACAAACAGGTAGAAAGCTATTCGGAGGTAACAATTGCTCCAAAACATCAGCATGACAACAGAAAACAAGAATGGTGATACAGAAAAAAATTCATAAATAAAAGGAAGAGTAAATGAAAAAACAAGATGCCAGGCAGAAATCGGTAGCCATGTTGTCTCCAGACTCCCAAATTTTAAAAGAACAGATGATGAAAATGAAGGACCAGGCTTGTGGAAAAGCAAGAAGGATAGACTTCAGGAACAGAGATTGAGTATGAGATGGCAGGACTGAATGAAGGGACCAATGTGGAATGGCTGGAGGAAACAGTAAAGGCAAGTGAGACCAGTGTAGACTGTAGAGGAGGGTGACTGGGATGGTGGGAAAAAAAAACAATGTGGCATCATTAGAGGAAAGGGATGTAGACCCCCAGCCTGAAAACACAGAATGAGGACAGAGGAGTCCACAAAGGTGAAGGTGAGTTTAGGTACCTCAATAGTTGGGCCAGTGCTGGGTAAGTAATTCAGTTGGGCAGTATCCCAGCATTGGCAGACTGACTAGGATAGGGGAGAGGAAAGAAGGTGGGAAGAAGGAAGAAGGAATGCTTGTGATAGGTGAATTTATCATCAATGGCATCAGATGGGGAAACAGCAGACACCAGATGTGTAGTGATTGATGTGAAGGCACCTGGACAGATCCTTGGTATATACAGGAAAAATAGAGTATTAAAGACTGGGGGTGATAGTCTACCCAAGTGAAGGAATTATGAGGTAATAGCAGTACAGAGAGCTGCAAATATAAATAAAACAAAAAGGGTAAACATAAAACTTGAGTTAGCAAAGAGTTTAGAAAGTTTAAGGAGAACATCAGATGGACAGAGATCCATAGATCACAGGTTGCACCTTACTGAAACATAGAGTGAGGCAATGGAAAATTGGCTACCCTGATTGGGGACTCAAATCTCTTAGAGGTTGTCTACAGTATCTAAGCATTTGGGGTAGAAAGGGAACATGAGAAAGTAGAGCGGGGGGGGGGGGAGTTATACAGCTATTACAGGAAAACATAATGCACAACAGACTATACTATACACCACAGCAGAGGCATTGATTAAGACAAACGGAGTGAATGATGTGAGAATAAGAGTTCCAGCAATGAACTGTGACCATATCATGGGGTGTTCCATGCTGTGGGGCAACATAGTGAGAAAGGACCTTATACCAAAATCTGGGTGTGGGATTACAGGAATGTAGCCTACAGAAAACTAGAAACTCCCAAAGAAAACTGGAGGAAGTTGTAGTAAAGTAAATGTGACACTGAATCTAACTAAAGGTCCAAATGAGCTGTGACTGAACCTCAGAAACAAAATAGGGACTGCAGTGGAAGAAAAATTTGGGAAACATCGCAGGGAAGGCTGGAAAACACACTGATGTGACCAAAAAGATAATGAAGGAAAAGTAAAGGCATAGATGAAATGGAGATAATGTGGGGACAACAGTATACTGAGGCATGGAAACCCAGCAACAAATCTGACCCAGGAGTTACAGTCCAGTGAGTTCATCTTCAGGAGGTGAGAACTTGATGGAGGAAATACTGAAGAAAGGGCTTGTAACATTCCTGGAAGTTAACAAATTGCTGGATGCAAATCAGCATGCATTTGTAACTAAAATATCTTACTAGACACAGTTCTATAACTGGATTAATAAAGATATGGATATTGCAAGAAAGTCTAGAAGATTTAGGATTTTTGTTTGAAGTATTTGCATAGGTATTTTTATACCCCAAGCAGACTCCAAGGTATTTTCCTGAGGTAGATTGCAAATGTTGTGATGGGGAAGAAAGAGGTAATTAGGAACATATTTTTGGGAGTGTAATGAGTCGGTAAACTTTAAAAATTCTCTACAGACTACTCTGTCAGAAATACTGGGTGAGAAAATTATTGTAATTAAGGAAATTATTTTTTGAGTTGTGACATAGGATCAGAATTGCCTAGACATAGCTTACGAAACTTGCTGAGTTTAATTCTGTTGGCTGCCAAAAAATCAATTACTAGAAAATGGAAATCAAAGTCTAAACCAGCCATAGTAGTAGTGTATATAGTAACGGAGATAAAAGAACTGGGTAGGGACAAATTACATAACAAATGGGAATTGTGGGAAAAATACATGCAGAATAATGTTTTTGAGGTGGAATGAGGTGTAAAGGAAGGCAGGATTTGAATGAGCTATGTGATGTTTGACTAATAATGACGGTATAAAAATTATGTGTAATATATAATGTTTGTAACTGAAAAATATGTCAGTATGGTTTGTTTTCATTTATATAAATGTATAATTGCCTATGTCTTAAGAGATAATTCAATAAAGATTTTTTTTGTTTAAAAAAAAAAAAAAAAAAAAAAGGTAAATATTAGTGAGTCACGGTATAATATGTGCACATGTCAATATAGTCTTTGACTCAGAGCCACACAGAATGATAGTGAGGAAGCTGATGTGATTTGGGGAGTCAGAGAACAAATGGGGGGCTACAACTAAAAGAAAGAGCTTGAGAAAGACCCAAGTGTCTTAAAGGACTAGATGACCACCACATGCAGACTGAAAGGGCAGCTGACAAGAGCAGTGGAATATTTAAGGTATATCCTCAAAGGAATTAATTCCAAAAATGAAGATGACATTCTGTCTCCCTATTGGTCATTAGTCAGACCACAGCTTCAGTGCTGCATAAGGAGAGGGAGACTGTGGATAATGTACAGGAGAAGCAAATATGGTGGTCAGGGGAAATGGATGGACTGGAATATAAAAAAAAAAACTGTGGCAATTCTTACATAGTGTTAAAATGACAGCTTAGACATGAAATCAGTACATAGGATTATAAAGGAGGTCCGTGAAAAAGTGCAATTCAAAGTGAAGGATGGGGTAAGATATAAACACAGGGGACAAGTTGTAACTTAAATATGAAACAAAAATACTAATTTACAGAGAAAGTGTGTAGTGGCATACAATGAGTGGCCAGAGTGAGTAGTCAGGGACAGTAAAGTGGATGTGAACAAGAAGACATGGGACATGTGTAGGACAGGGTGAAAAAAGAAGGGGAAAGCAACTGTAAGATTCCACCCAGACAAAGCAAACAGTTCATAATCTTCTACTGGCTGATATGCACTGTATATATATATGTATATATATATATATATATATATATATATATATATATATATATATATATATATATATTTATTTATTTATTTATATAGGGTAGCATGGAGCATCTCTTATGCACTATTATACACAAATGTGGACTGTACGTGGGGTCCCTCCTCACATCATTATATACAAAAGCTAGGTCAAAGGAGGCTTTTGCTTTAAAGCACTCTTTTATATCCTGCAGGTGGCATAGAGGGACAAATCCAGGACTACAACCCTGGAGACTTCAGTTTCGTTATCAGATTTTGTACTTGACAGCTCAGGCTAGCAAAGATGAGCATGCCCATACTTGGGGGAGGGGCATACTTGACAGGCATACCACTGTCAGGCTCCGGCAGAGACCACAGCTTGAGGCATAGCTGGGCTGCGAGGAGCTGGATGGGTAAGGAGGTGTAGCTACCCTAGGGCTCAGGGTGGTCATACATTTAAAACCATGCCTCATTGTCCACCTTGCCTCTTAGGACATCAGTTGACAGGGCTGGGTTTCAGCCATGAAAAAACCCATAGATGTCTGATCAGCTTATATGACACTGCTGACTTGCCTCCTTACTGCTGCTGTCGCCTCTTCCCATACACTGATGATGATCCCAATCGGCGGTTATTCCATGCAGAAGCCACTCTCCTCGTCCCCTTCTCTGCTGTATACTATGGCCCCCATGTGCGACCTTATACCAGACAGAAGTATGTAGGAGAAATGGGAGCTTTGCCATTACAGCTGAAGTTCAGCTGGAGATTCTGCCTTTGCACCAACATAACATACAAAGAATGAGCCAAAGGCATGAGTCTACTTTAGAGTACTGTTATGTATAGTGTATGGGTCATCTGGAAGGATTCTTCACAGATTATAGTTATCTGCAAAGGTTAGGTAATGTAGGGCTTTTCCTTTAAACCATTGTTATATACAAAGACAGAAAAAAGGCAGGGTGCATGAGACTTCTGCTTTATATCACTGTTGGACACAGACTGACCAAAGGTGCAGATTCTACCTAATACCACTGTTGTACACAATAAATGAGTCATTTGGATTTTTCTACCCTTCATTATAGCTATATACAAGACTAAGTCAGACAGGGTTTCTGCCCTGCAAAACTGTTAAAGCACATGTCATGGAGGTCCTTTTGGTTCTAAGCCTGTTACACACAAAGACTGGTTTATTAGGGGCATCTGTGTTGTACTACTGTTGTGTTAGACAGTAAGCTGTTGGCCTACTCCTCCCCGTGCATTCACACAAGTTAGCAACGGTTGTCTGTAGGTTGTGTTGAAAAGATTGCTTTTGCACCTTCTAGGTTATGTTGAATAACATTGTTTTTTTAATAATAAGCTTTGCTGGAAATATATGGTTTACTTTATTTATTTTATTTATTTATTTATTTAAATTTGTTGACCGGGAGTGTCCGACTGGACGTGGGTCCATTTTCAGTGGAGGCCCGGAGAGAAAAGCTCCACAGTAAAATAAACAGACAGTAGTTACATTGGATTACTTAATAAATGTTTTAATTCCATGCCACTCAAATTAGAGATATTGCACTGCCTATAAACATTGCTAGTGGAAAAGAAAAACAGTAGCCTATTTTGTCTGCCCATTTATAATAGGTAACAACCCACAGATGCTATGTTCTGCTGCTGCCCCATCAATTCCACCTGTCCCAAGCTCTCCTGTATGCCTCATTAAATTCTTTGAAGTCATTTCAGCAGTTTACAGCCTTCTTGAAGAAGTATTTCTTCATAGCCAGATTAAAAACTGTTCCCCTTGTAAGTTACACTCTCTCTTCCCTTTTTTTCTCTCAATTGATTTCCTTTCCCCAGGCACCAACTTGTTATCTACAAATAAGTTTGCCTTTTCTTAATCCTGTGTTTTGTCCAACATATGATCATTAAAGACAGCAGGTCTGAGGGCCAATCTGTTTTACACCACTAGTTGTCTCATTTTCCTTGTCCTCTGCCCAGCTCAGTCTCAAGCCTTGCTTCCATACGTTTATCAGTTTTCCATGATTACCTTCTCTAGCAGTCTCTCATGTGGAGCAGAGTCAAAGGTTTTGCCAAAGTTAAATGAAGGTTTTGACAGTCAGTCTACTTCTCATCACATCACTGTTAATACAAGAGGAGTAGGACATTTGAATTTGTGAACATAAACCTAAACCTCTGGTGACTATTATCCTGAAGACAGTAGCTAATCATCTTTTCCCCTCAAAATACAATCCCACAAATTCCGTCCTACTGAGGTCAGGTTAACTGGCCTACAGTTAGCGTATTGTATATTAATGTTTCACATTTTAAATACATACACCTGTTCATTCACTTATTCCTATTCCTGCTGTTAAAACACCGACAGTGACAACTACACATTCCTGCTGCACAAAGTCTCTTGCCTTCCACCTTCACCAATACCCCTACATTCGTAATATATGGAGTATGTATCTCTGACAGGACGTTTTAACAGTTACAAGAACCTGCTGCCACTATTCCTTTACATTGTTATTTATAAATGCTGTGTTAAGGGTATCTGCAAATTTTAAAAAGAAACTTTGGGCAACATGAAGAATTTCAGAAATTCCTCTGCAAAAAGTTTATTTTTATTAGTTAATTATTTCCAGATTAAAATATCAAAGTACAATGAACAATGTTTGCCCTAAATTTAATTTCTGCTTCATGTACTAAACACGGCAACAGATTTGAAATATTAACATCTCCATCTGATTCCTACTCTACAAAACAGGGATAATTTTATTTATTTATTTTACATTTGTTAACCAGGATAGTCCGACTGGACACAGGTCAATTTTCAGTGGAGGCCCGGGGAGAAAAACTCCACATGTGGATAGTTACATAAGAGTTAACAGAAGCAGTTTTATACAGTTACATACAGATACCAGTACAGAATTATAGGATTACATGCATACTTAAAAACTTGGAATACATACATACTTAAAACTTAACAACATTAGTTTTCTTGTTCGAACTTAGACATTTTAGTGGTACAAGGCTGAATAAGGTAGCATATCATTCAGTAGTACAATATATATGAGAACAATAGTCAAATGTTACAGTCTTTTGAGTCTATTTTACAGATAGCCAGGTAGTGAAGAAAGTGGTGAGCTGGTTAGTCAGGGTTGGTACAGAGGCACAACCAGTGACTTTTTAGGTATTTTTGAGAGATGTTTTAAATTGGTTTATAGACTGGATTGCTGTAAATTCGGCAGGGAGTCGGTTCCAGATTGTACCAACAGAGTTTCAGAATAATGACTCATCTGCTGTGGTGTGCTTTTGGGCTGATAGAAGACTTTGTGGGCTATTATTAATTGGTTATACTGGATTTGAGAGGAAAACTCTAGCCAACCTAGAGATCGCAGGTTAATACAGTGGTGGGTTCTATATGCCGAGCCTGTGGCAAAATCTGGCTATGTTATTGTAGCAGTTATTGAGTTTATTGAGGTCAGACTTACTCAGGTTTCTATAGATTGGGGATGCATAAAGTAGGTTTGAAAGTAAATGTATTCGGGCAATCACTGTCCTAGCAGTTGGGGTTAGAAATGCCTTAATCCTATATAGACATCCTAGCTTTTTGTTGACTGTTTTAATGGTTTTGTCGATGTGGGCGTCAAACTTAAAGTTATTGTCAACAATTACACCTAGTAGTTTTATATTACTTTCTGGCGAAATTATTGTGCCATTATTGGATGTTATGGTAAATGATGGGAGTGTAGCTTTCCAGGTGGTGGTGAAGAGTAGCAGTTTTGTTTTATTTGGATTCAATAGAAGACACCTGTCAGTGAGCCAGTTTTCTACTAAGTTAAAAGTATTTTGTGTTAAGGTCTGCAGGTCTAATGGGGAGGTGGCAGAGCATATTAGGGTAGAGTCGTCTGCATATTGAATGCAGGTTGCTTTGGGGATGACTGTATGAAGATCATTAATGAAGATGGAAAATAGGAGAGGTCGTAGTATAGACCCTTGAGAAACTCCAAGGGTGATTGGCAGTAGGGAGGAAAGGCTATCATTCCATAGCACAGCTTGTTGTCGGCCACTTAGGTAGGACTGAAACCAGCGCATTGCCAGGCTGTCTATGGCAAGAGGTTTTAGTGTTCAAATGAGTAGTTGGTGGTTTACCATATCAAATCCCTTAGATAGGTCAAGAAAGATGGCAGAGGAGAGCGTATTATTATTACGGATTTGATTTATTGTTTGAGAGAAGGATAGAAGGGCTGTGGTGGTACTATGTTGGGGTCTAAATCCATGCTGGGAGGGAGCTAGGAGATTGTGCAAATTGAGGTAATGAAGGAGTTGCTTGTGGATACATTTTTCTATAATTTTAGCCAGAGGAGACAGAATGGCGATGGGCCGGTAATTTGATAGATTAGTGGAGTTACCCCCTTTATGGAGAGGAATTACATAGGAAATTTTCCAGATGGAGGGGATATATGCTTCAGAGATGGTTCTGTTAATTAATATTGAGATGAGATACGTTATTGCATTTGCAGCCTTTTGAAGATATTCAGCCGGGACTAGGTCAGCTGAAAGGGTGGGGGGTTTCAGTTTCTTGATTAAGGATCGGATAAATGCTGTTGGTACAGGTTGAAAGTTAAAGGATGGATGGGTATTGGATATGGGGTTAATAGGGTCTAGGTTGTTGGGGCCTAGTTGGTTAGCAAGGGATTGCATAGTTTACGTAAAGAAGATGCTGAAGGTGTTGGCAATATTTTCTGGAGGTTTTTGGAGGATAGATGCATGGGTAGGGGTAGTAATATTACTTGGATGGAGAAGATTGTTTAAGCTGGACCAAAATTTTTGTGATTGATTTCTATGTTTATGTTGCAAGTTACAGTAATAGTATTTTTGTCTAATATTATAGACTTCTTGGTATCATTTCTTAGCTGTTTATAAATAAGTTGATCCTTAGGGGTTTTATTGGTTTTCCATTCATGACTTTTTGTCTAGTTTCTTTGGACAGCCACGGTGCTACTTTTCTCTTTGTTCTGATGGTCCGGGTGGGTGCATGATTGTCACGGATTGTAAGAAATGTGGAGTTAAAGTATGACACTGCCTCGTCTAGTGGGAGTAGTTTTAGTTTATTCCAGTTACATGACTGAAGTTCTATTAGGAATTGGGTTTGATTGAAGTTCTTATTGTTCCTAATAGTTCTGAAGAAAGGTATTTGAGGGATATCAGTTTTTGGTCTAAGTATATATGTTAGGAAGTGGTCGGTTGGGTGCCTGCTTTATACATTTGGGGAGGGTTATTAATGAGAATCCAATCTAGTATACTTTCTTTGTTATTGGGCTTACTAGTTCTAGTGGTGGAGGTTATGACTTGGGAGAAACCATATAGATTTATGTGGGTAGTAGGGAAGTCTGAGGAGCAGGTGTTCCAGTCTATATTAAAATCGCCTAAAACAATAGTTTCTTGAGGGGAGTTTATGGACAGCCACTGTAGAATGTCTTCAAGGATATTGGTGTTGTTACCAGGTGGGATATAAATGCAGCCAATGTTTATAGATTTATGCTGGTTAAGTTGTAGTTTTGTAAAGACTATTTCAGCTTTATCAGATTGAAGAGCTTAAGGAGAGTTGTAAATACTTACATTAATTGAAGATTTATATAAGACAGCTACCCCCTCCCTTCTTTCAGGTGCGGTCCAGTTGTATTATATTGTTGCCTGGAAGAGTAACTTCATTGTCAGTGGTGGATGGCTTAAGCCAGGTTTCCGTAAGACATAGTATATCTGGGGAGTGTACTGCTAAGAGTACATGCAGGTAGTGGATTTTATTATTTAGGCTTCTAATGTTTAGGTGGCAAATGAGGAGAGAGGTAGAGAAGATGTTTAAGTTTTTCAGGCTAGAGGGGATGTTATATATTGGGTTGGACGCTTCCGATGGAGTTGGTCCTTGGTTGGGGTGGATGTCCCCATCTATTGTGAGGTTATTTTGAGAATTAATTATTAGTTTTTAAAAGTTTGTAGTAGTGTTTAGTTCTAGGGTTAACATAACTGCCTCGAATGAGCTGTAGCATTATTGTAGTATGGGAGTTGGAAGGGGGGGAGTAGTGGACGATTAAAGTTGTGTGAAAGAGCATGAGTATCGGTCTGTGATCTGGGGAAGTGAAAGCCTGGGAGGGAGAGATGTTCATAAGCTGTGATAAGATATGTAATTATCAGCAAGGGTGAAAGGTAGTAGGAGGGCTTTAGATTGAAAGGTGAGGTTGAGGCTTGTAGAGGCACTGATAATAGTTTTAGTTGACATGGATGCTGTACTCAGATTAATAATGCTATTGCCACTACAAAACTTTATTTGCCATATTTTTATAGAGAAGAAAACTATACTGAAATATTTACAGAATATCTGCTGACTGAACTGGGCCATTGTCTTTTATATTAAATTAGGGTGTTTTTTCATAGGTTCATAGGTTCATACTAGGCTATCTGCCCTAGGGCATTTATAAGCCTAGCCAGAGTGTGTATGGCTTTCGCCACCCATATTAAATTAATTTTGCTATGCCCTTTTTCAAGGTTAGTATACTGTGCCTCTGTCTAACAGTGACACAGAAGTGATACCCGGGGTAAACCTATGATCTCCCATCCACTCATCAAGATTCCTCTTGAAGAGAGTCAATGAGGGACTCTGCCTAACCTGGACTGGGATTTTATTCCAGAGTGAAGGAGCCTCTGGGTTATGAATCTGTCCCTCCAGCATGTCCTATTTATTTCAGTGCTGAGGTTCAAGTCCCTCGAGCGCATAGCTCGATGGGATTTGGATTTTCTGAGGTGCAGCATGTCCATTAATTCCGGGTTGGACATGGCTTTATACGTCAGGCACAGATCACCTCTGAGCAGGCGGTATGCCACTGAGTAGAGCTGGAGTTTCTTTAACCGGGCAGCATACGGCATCTGTTTGAGCCCCTTGATCCTCTTGGTGAGGTACTTTTGAGGTCTTTCCAGTTGCTGCAGGTGTCTGGTAAGGTACATCCCAAAAGGGGCATTGTACTCTATTATGGGCCTGATGAGGGATGAGTAAAGAGGCACGATGACCTCCCCTGATCTAGATGTGAATCCCTTCATGATTAGGTGGGCTATATAAAATGTTTTTCTAACCACTTTGGCCACATGGTTGTCAAATGAGAGATTGCTATCGACTTGGGTCACCAAGGTCCCTAATTACTTCTTCTGTACTTAATGGATTACCACCTATGTGGTAATTTGTGGGCACTTTGATTTTGCCAAAGGGGATGACTATACACTTTTTGGCATTTAGCTTGAGGCCATGGCTCTGGCACCAGTTGTCTGTTTCTATGAGGCCCTTTTGGAGGATGCTTGTGTCGGCTGGAGAGTCTATTATGGCGCCCAGTTTGCAGTCATCTGTGAACTTGGTCAGCCACAGTCCTTCCATGTTGGCCTGTACCTCCGAGAAATATATACCGAACAAGAGAGGTCCCAGGACTGAGCCTTGTGGGACGCCACTTGTAAATGGTTTAGAGTCTGACATGGCTCCAGCTATTCTAACCATGTGGGCTCTGTCCTTGAGCCAGTTTGCAACCCATCTAGTGACATAGGGGTTTATATTTAAGCTGGTGAGCTTATCTATAATGCCCGAGTGGGGTATTGTATCAAAGGATTTTGCGAGGTCCAGGTAGGCTGTGTGGACCACCTTCCCCTTGTCAATGGCCTTGGTGACTGTTTCAAAGAAATTGACCAGGTTCAAGAGGCAGGATCTGCCCTTAACAAAGCCAAACTGGGTAGGATCCAGTGTCTGCAGGTCCCCAATATCTTTATTTATAAGGTCCATGATGATCCTTTCCATAGCTTTGCAGACCAAGCTAGTGAGACTTATGGGGCGATAGTTTCCAGGATCTGTTGAGGCACCACCTTTGTGGAGAGGGACCACTGTTGCTGTATGCCACTCTTTGGGTACATATCCTGTAGTAAGGCTGAGATTGAACAGTAGTTTTAGGTTTGGGTTTAGCTCTTCTTGGAGTTCATGTAGGATGCAGCCCGGGACACCGTCTGGTCCCATTGATGCTGTGTTTCTTGCTTTGGAGAGGGCAGCTCTTACCTGAGCATCTGAGATGTCAGGGGGGCAGCACTCTGCTGGGATAGATATTAGCCCTTTTGGTGTGGAGGGGGGGAGAAGTTTGCGCTGAACCTGTCAGCTAGGATGTTGGCAATGTCTGTGGGTTCGGTGTATTTTTTGTCATTTTGGACTAATTCTGAGCATATCTGGGAATTCCCACCCAGGTTCCTAACATAACTAAAGAATGCCTTGTGATTATCCTTAGTGTCCTGTGCAATTTTTCTCTCGAAGCTGGCCTTAGAACGATTTTATGAGTGCCCGTAGTTTTTTACTAATACTGATCAGAGATGCCTTCCCTTTTTGGGATTTTGCTCTATTATGTGGTAGCTTCCTCCTTCTATTGTATAGTTTGTTTATGGCTGTGGTCCACCAGACAGGACATCTGCCTTTGGAAGATTGGGTCTTGGTTTTATTTGGGATTGCATGATCCATGCATTCCTGAAGGTGTTCATAGAATGCGTTTATAAAGGATTTTGCGGTCTGGGCCGTATTATCCACAGGCCCGGGGGCTTTGAAGGATTCCACCTTGGTTTTGAGGAGTGTGAAATTTGCTTTAGAGAAGTTTTTCACTGTGGTTTTCTGGGCATGGGCTGGGGTCGGGATGTGAATATCCAGTGAGATTAGTTTATGGTCTGATCTTACCAGTGAGGGATACACTTCTGGTCGGGAGCATAGAGTCCCCATGTTGGTGATGATCAGATCCAGTATGTTTTCCCCTCTTGTGGGAGTGGTAACAAGTTGTTCCATAGCATTTGAGTTTATAAATTCTAGGAACCTTTGGGCTAGGCTGTTGGAGCTAGAGTAATGCTCCCAGTCTATGGTTGGGTAGTTGAAGTCACCCAATATAATGGTGTTTGGAGAGACCTTCATATTTTCCAGTGTTCTCAGGAAGGCCGAGTGGGGTTCCTGGGTTTGGGAGGGTGGTCTGTAGCAGGCTATAAACTGGAAGGCAGTTTTACCCACTGTTAGTTGCACATGGATAGTCTCTGATGCTTTGTGCTGTGCCACCAACCTGGAGGTGTGGGTATCTTTGACGAATATTGATACTCCCCTCCTTTTGTGGTTCGGTCCAAGTTTTGGGGCAGAAAAGCATGGTATGAGGTATGACCTGGTTGTGCTGGGGTGCTCTCGAGCCTTGAACCAGGTTTCTGTTACTGCACAGATATCGATGTTCTCCATGCTAAGGAGAGTTTTGAGTGCGTGCATCTTGAGGTTTAGACTTCTGGCGTTGAGTAGCATTACTCTTAGTTTCTTATCCCTTGTGATACCTATGGAGGTGGGTTTGTCTTTTGAGCCTTGCCTAAAAAAGGCACTATGGGGATAGCAAGAGCCTTTGCCAATATCCGAAAGCCCAGGGGTGACAGGTGCAAGCCATCCCTAGCGAAGCATCGTGGCTTGTCGAGCATGTCATCCCAGGCTGACAGGCATTGGATCCCCTTTGAATGACACCAATACTTAAGCCAATTGTTGAAATTGATAATCTTGTCTTCATACTGTGGCATCATCCTTGGTGAGGGTAAGATGCTACTCAAGGTCAGGGTCATACCGGCCTGGGCTACATGCTCAGAGAGCTCCTCTATGTCTCTTTTCATGTAGTCCAGAGGTGCGTCTCAGGTCATTCACACCAGCATGGACAATGACTGAGTCATATTTGTACTTGCCTTGGAGTGACCTGAGTGCTTGTGTTATGTGGCGGATCCTAGCGCCTGACAGGCAGCTCACCGTGACCTTCTCCTTGTTCAGCCTGGTGAGTGGGACGTCAGTGTGCCTGATGATAGAGTCACTTATTACAAGTGTATCAGGTGTGTTGTTTAGCCTTAAGGGCTGTGACTGTTCGGCACACTGGCTTTGTGAGCTATGTGTTGCACGTGTTTTGTTTTGGGGTAGCGGTTGCTTGGGTGTCTGCTTTGGAGGTCTCTGCTGCTTAGGCAGATTTTTATTTAGAACCTCCAAGTATGTTTTTGTGTGTTTATGTGTTTGGTTTGCTGTCGTGGTAGGTCTATGTGAGACTGGAATTGTAGTGAGTGTGGTTTCCTTCTCCTCCTGACTGGTTACGCCAGTACTGAGTTGAGAGAGCTTAGCCTCCAGTTTGGCTATATGGTTGCATCTCTCACATGTGTTGGAATTTGTTGGGAGGAGGAGAGGGTTGTCTGTGTACATGAGGCAGTTGTAACATTGCCTCAAGATTCCCAGATTCACCAGCTGGACTGGAGAGGAGATTGACAACTGACCTTTGGACATGCTAGAATAGTATTGGGAATTTCTTTATAATCGAAAAAAATGGCCAATGGGGAGCAAGGTACTCCAGGGGGGGTTTGTGAGGGTGTAGTGCTTTTAATTTTTTAGTGCTGACTTATATAATTGCTTTAGTGAGCAAGTGCCAGGTAACTTAAATGCAAAAATGACAAACAGTAACTTTCTTTCAAGTGAAACAAGGAAATAAGTACAGTAAGCAATGCAGATATCACTAGGGATCCACAGAAGCACTGAAAAGCCGCGTTTTAGGTGGAATTAGCTTTTCAGGGAAATAACAAGCATACAAACAAAACTAGATTCAGCAGGCCTGGATCTAGTCTATGCTACAGCAAACAAGGTGTACCAATTACAGTAAGAAATAGTTCAAATATGCAGGCACTATAAGCCTTTAACCAGAAATTCCCAGCTCAGAAGGGCAGAGTCCAGCCTCTTCTCCCACAAGAGTGCAGACCATGAACCTTCTTAATGTAAAATAACTGGCCTGAAGCCCTGGTGCTTAAACCAGAACTAATACACTTTTAGAATAACAGACACTGAGTTCTCAATCAGCAGTTCCCAACTTAGAAGGATGTAAGCTACCTGTCCTGCCACCACAGTGCAGCCCACAGACCTTCCTAATGTAAAACAACTGGTCTAAAGCCTAAGTGCTTAAACTAAAAGGCTTAGAATAAGTTACACCAAGCAGTAATAAATACAATTGAGTACTTTTAAGATGACGCAAAAGCAAAATAAAGTAGGAAAAAACACAAATACAGTAAAAGCAGATACATTTTTTTTTTTTAGTGGAAAGAGAGAAAGGAGTAGTCGAAACTAAGCTGATTGGCCTTCTCAAATGTTCTCCCTGTACTGGGTAGAATGAGGTAATGACACTAGACTGGGAGGAGGGTCCCAGATCAAATTTACACTAGGGGTGGGCAACTGCAAAGCCACCAACTATAAAAACACTATACCAATAGAGAGGGAGGGTGGGAAACAAACTGCAGAAATGTTTCACAGCTGAAAAGCAGCAGTGAGCCTTTAAATGAAAGTTTTAAACAGCTAAAGGAGCCTCTAGAAAAAAAGAGTTTACTGTAACCAGTTATCAGAAACAAACAACCCAACAGATGCTTAATAAAGGTGGACAATTTCCAGTTAATACCTCACACACAGTGAAACTAGCTAGAAAAATACACAGTACACAAAGTGCTATAAATAACAAAGAAATAAAGAACAAAATAAACAAAAAACAGGATACTTAATGTTATATATTATAGCTCCGAGTTTCCTCAGTGTCCTTCCTTCGATCAGGTCACTGTCTTCCCAAACCACTGCATTACAACGTGTTGGTCATAGTTGCAAAATCATTGTAATGGATGCACATAACAAGCAAACTGTCGAGGACATTAAAATGTCATACTCATGGACACATCTAGTATTGCTAAAATGCCATTCCTAAATTAAGAAGGATGAGAGATGGAGAGTAATCATTGCATTTTCAATGCTGTGTTAAGGCTCATGAGTGGAGATAGGTGAAATGAGGAACTCACTGACTCATCTTCATTTAATCAGTCTGCAGCTGCTTAAACCATTTCTGATGCCTCATTTCAGCTGTGACATCACAGTCTAGAAAATACCCCTCATAGGACCACACCTGTGGGCTGTGAGGACTTATTTCCAGATAAAGATCACCACACATGGAGAGTGAAATGGAATAATCCTAGTTGACTGTGGCAAGGCTAGAGTTTGGCCATCTGGACCAGTTTTGATCAAGTAGGGCCCTGCTTCTACAGGGGACCCAGCGCTAGGCTATGACATGATCATTTCTGTATGCAGCCTACAGTATTTGCCTGAGAGATATTACAGCAAAGTACAAACCATTTTCTTACTTGTAGTTTTGCTTCTGCATAGCTATAAGTTTCGTTAGTGGAGCAGACTACATTTCCAGTCATGTACTGCACTATTGGTTAGTCTAGTATTAATACTGCAGTATCATGACTAGTCTAGTATTAATACTGCAGTATCACACCACAGTGTTAGCTGCTATTGATCTGAGTAGTCAGTTGCTGCCGCTGAGTGCTCAGCAGGGTGTTTAACCCAAAACTGAGGCTGGATTAACCATCTAGTTTTGTATATCATTCCACTCTTACTACCTTCTGCAACAGCAACTCGGTTTAATTTGAAGACTGATAGTGACATTAGCAGTACTTCTCTTGTTGATGCGGCATATATGATTGGTTGCTTAGGAATGTCATTATAAAAATAACCATGGAATTGTCAGCTACAGCCAATATGAAAACAAACACTATTAAAAAATAATAATAATAATAATATAGTGATATGAGGTAACGCCTGATCAGCAAAGTAATCCCAGAAAAGTGAAACATGAAGTGTGTTTGTTTAGTGGTGGGAGGCAAAAGTGGATAAGAAAATTATTCCATTTGTCTAAAAGAGGTAAAACAGTAACAGAAGCAGCTTGACTCGTAACGGTACTGGAGGGACACCACAGCGTCTAGGTCATATACACAACTGGGGGGAGGACAAGAGAACAGAAATAAAAAATGGTTGGACTTAACTACACAGGAGTTTTGGGGGGAAGAGTATTGTAGAAGGATGAACAAAATGGTGTGGGTTTTGCTGTTCTCCCTACACCCATACGTGTTTCTTTAAGACATTCTGATTTCCTCCGTCATGGCAGAACATGCTGTTTAGCGGCTACTTCTAAGTTATCCCTTATGTCCTTGTGGTCTGTGCTATGGCTGGGAATAATCTGCATGCATTAGTCTACCTTTCCATTTTAGCAAATAACTAAATAAAAACAAAAATTCAGAAATGGCTGTAATTGGGTTGTGCGAATAATGCCGTTTCTAAGGAGAAACCAGAAATAATAACGATGATGATTTGATGACTGGATGATGGATTGTTATTGTTATCTTTGTATATGCCGTTGTCGAGTGTTCTCAGATTGTTCAACAGAATTATGTGGTTTTGTGGAAAACACTGACTGCAACAACGTATGAGAATTACCTTGGCAAGGGGTTCCCAACAATTTAGATCCCCCCAGCCTCTCCACAACCACCAAGTCCATCTGCACCATACCTCTTAACCTCCTTGCATAAGAAATCTGGACAAAGTCAAAAATAATGGGGGAAGGAGTAGACAAAGGCCCCAAACCACAGCCAGATTTCAGATATTGATCTTACAAGCTTAGAAATTTGAAAGAATAACAGTTTTTTTTAGCATGCAGTTTCTGAAGGATGTGACCTCTAAAACTAAAATGCCTTACATTATTTAGTGACTTCAATCCTCAGTGGCTTTCCAGAAAACCACATTTTTTTACAAGGAAGAGACTGAAATTATTAGGCAAATATCTGGACATTTGAGAGGTACGGTCTCCACTAACTCATTTGTCTTGCATTTCTGGCATTGTTTCAAAAGAGCTTCCATCAAAGAATCATGGTCTGCTTACCATTGTCAGCAGCACCTCCAAAAGATGGAGATCTGTATAGATTACTTGGCTTACTGAGGCAGGTTTATGGTTACTTTTATTTTAACATGTTTTTGATAAAATATCAGTTAACAAGTGAATAAACTCTGTTGTTTTTAATATACAGTCATATATTTCTGGTCTGTAATTTCAATAATCTAAATTCCAGGATGTTAACTGGTAGAAGGGGATTACGGTGGCAGCTGACAGGTCAGCTCAGGAGCCCCACAAGAGTTTTCCAAGTTGGGCCCAACAATTGCTAAGGTTGGCCCTTGACTGGAGCAGAGCACAGATAGAAGGCTGCAGAACATTAATCATGCATGGGGGGTCTGCTGACTTAACATGATGGAAAATACCCTGTAGAGCTTAGCCACAGATCAGCTGATTAACTGCCAGTGCTGACAACAGCGTTAAATGTATTTTCAGAAATGTGTGTGTTTTTCTGCTTTGATGTTGTGGTGGAATGTAAAACTCCACCTCTTTTGGTGTCAAATAAATGAATGGAATATTCAGATATACATCTTCACTGCTGAAGTGCCTTGCTAGCCATTAAATAACCCCATTATATTTAATCAGAGTGATAATCATTGTATTGGAACAACTAATCCTAATGATGATTGATAAATCTGTACATGTCTGAAAATGCTCTGCCTTTAACATTTGGGCTGTACTTCCACTTAAATTTTACATGCTAACCTGCCTTTAGCTAAGCCAGTTAACTGTTGCTTCCATTATCTGCCAGGAAACATCTTTTACAGAGAAGGCCAACATACTGTGGGGGGAGAACAACTGTTCAGATCTATAACTGATGCAAACACGTGAAGGAAATCATCTGCCAAGTAACTTGGTTAGTGAAATATTTTGGGTCTGAATGCAGCTGAGAATTCTTGAAAATTATTTCTTTATCTGTTTAAAAAGCCATCATGTTTGCATGGTAACCTCATATGTTATCCTGTTACCTACTTTATGCTCTCAGCCTTCATCAAGATGTGTTACTCCCATGGAGTCATTACTAAAAGATTCAATTAAGAGTACCAAAGTGGCAGCACAACACGTTGAACTTTTATGTTTACTGTCAAGGTATATAATCATCTTCTTTCCTGCTGTACTCCATTTCTACAGTTATCTTTCTTTCACTTGTGATATACTGTGGTTACATGTCTTTTCTCTTTTGTCAGATTATTTATTGCAGGGGAAAAGTTCTGCCTGTGATCTTTGTGACTTTGGTGTTGGGGCATTCCAGACACTGAAGAGCTCTTCAGGAAAGTACCTTATTTAGTGCCTGGTGTTGCCACTTGCATCATGTCAGCCACAGAAGGCCTTATACATGAGGTTCTAATGTCAGATTTGTCCCTTGATCTGAGATACAGAACTTTTTAGATGACAGTGAAAGTGGCGCATTTGATGGTATAGTGATGTCAAACACACACACACACACACACACACACACACACACACACACACACACACACACACTCGTGCGCGCGTGTGCACACACACACGTGCACACACGTGCACACACATGCACACACACGCACATACACACTAATAGCTACCTTCCCCAGACTGGCAGTACCAAGCTTACATTTCCAGGGTCTAATGCCTTTTTTGTAACCAGAAAGCCTCTACTTGCTGGTGGCTGATGGCAGACTGGGACTACCACCCAGGATGGATAGACCAGCATTGGCTGATCACTCCTGTTTCCCCTACCCAGGTTCTCGGATGCCTGAGCCGCTGCTTGAAGTCAGGTAATCATGGCTATGGCCAGGGCTTTATACCTCTAAGGCATGAAGCAGGGCTATAAAGTTGAAAGAATAACAGGTTTCACACTAGCATTTCTTTTCAGAAGAAAAATATTTTTAAAACTCTAATGTCTGTCATTACTTGTTTACTGCAAAAGCAGTCCTCAACAATTTGCTTGAAAAAATAAACAATTTTACCACAATTTGAGGAAGTCAGAGATTCTTTAACATCAGAGATAATTTCTTAAATTGCTTCTGGCATTTATTCTGTATTCCTACTGTGATCTCATTGTCTGTCCCATAAAGAATTGAGCAATGTCCCATCTTTATTATGATCCAGAATGTCCAACACACTGAACTTAAGGCTGACCCATAACTAACTGGCAAAGGCGCCTGACCAGTCAAGTAGGTCAGTTCACAATATCTTTTTAAGTAAACTGAAACAGCAATATGATGTTTTCCAGATGAAATAATTAAACTGCCATGCTGCTATGTTTTAGTCAATGTGTACTTAAAAATTGTCAGAAATATTATTTACTTTGTAGCCAGCCTATTGGCAAATGGTAAGGGCGGTGACCTGCAATTCTGGTGCCACAGGATTGAGTAATGGCCTTGGAAGCTGACTAGCTGGGAAGTGTGGCCTAATCAGTCAATGAGCAGATTTCACGAGTCTCTAAATGAGATCTAGGAATAGTACAATATTTCACATAAGCATATGTGTGTGTGTGTGGGGGGGGGGGCAGGCATATCAATGCATCATCTGTGGGAGTGCACATGCAAGCATTTTGCTACTGTATGCACCACCACTCTGAAAAATACAGTAGGACAAACACAATCCCTTCTGTAAGAAAAATATGTGACTGTATCACCACTCTGAGAAATACAGTAGGACATACACAATCCCTGCTGTAAGGAACAGACGTGACTGCACAGATTTAATTGCACTACAACTAAGAAATACAGTAGGACATACACAATACCTGCTGTAAGGAACAGATGTGACTGCATAGATTTGACTGCACCACCACTATGAGAAATACAGTAGGACATACACAATCCCTGTACAAGGAACAGATGTGACTGCATCACCACTCTGAGAAATACAGTAGGGCGTTCAAAATTCCTGCTGCAAGCACCAAGATGTCTTGATCTTCTCTTTGTCTGCTGCAAAGATGGTCCAGTTTCTTTCCAGCTGCAATCTTAGGCTGGTGGCCCTGGTCCAGGGTAAGTAAACTGGCCTGGAAGGGAGAGCAGGAGCTTGAAGGAGAAGCAGTCGATACAACAGATGGTTATTCCATTAGCAAGGGGCAAAAATATTTACATTTTTCAAGAGGGACACAACAATATTCTTAGTAATAAGTTCATAGTTAGCAAAGTTTTCAAATAGAATATGATGTACTGTTCAGTGACTGCCTTTGCAAAATAGCATAGTTAATACCATGTGACAGCAAGAATCTGTAAATCTGGATCGAGACAGGGCAGAGCCTACCACCAATAAACCTCCTATAATATGACATTTTGAATGCATTGGTCTCTTAATTTCTGGTTGCTGGATACCTCATACATTCTCAGATAATTGGGCACACAAGAACCGTCACTCTAGTTTGGCTCTGCTGCAAGACACCATTCAGGACTAGCAAATGCTTTTATGGATATGCTCATCCCACAGACCAAAAAAAAGAAAAATAGAGTTCACTTTTACAGAATGTTAGTACTCCTTACGATCACAGTCCAATTGAGAAACAGACTTATATAGACCCAAAAAGTGGTTTGACAGAATAAAAGAAGAGTATAGTATTGATCTGCAAACAACACAAGGACACATGACAGCAAAGCAGAAAAGACAATGTTGCTTTCATAGACCCCTATTATCATCAATGAAAAACTGTAATGCACTCTTTTTCTACAAGAGGGACAGATACCCCCCATGTATATCTCATGAGTGGGTTACTCTCTCTACATCCTCAACTCATTTATTATTCCTAGTTCAGAGCTGGAAAATAGTGGGGAAAGAAAACACTTGGTCTGTGTACAAAAATAACTGCATTCCAATCCTTGAAATCAGGTAGTTCACTGTCAATAAAATAAATGTAAAATTTGATCTTCTTTTTATGTCACTTCATATTGATGTGTTACATTTTTTTCCATAAGACATAATGCCAGATGAAAGAGCATTCTCTCTTTGGGATCCTGCAATATGAACTGATTTTATTTTGTTCTTCCATATTATAGCAGCCCCCGTGAGATTACGTATATTATGTTATAGTAAATGAACTTGTGCATCATTATTTCAACAATGTCCTTTGAAAGAAAGGAGGATAGGAAAAGTACTGTCATAATAAGTCCGTTTTCGGTAGTAAAAGCACAAAAGAATGGCATGTAAAACAAAGGTATGTTGTAAGGACTTGGAGCACTTGATGCAGCCATTTATTGCTGTACAAAAAATTAAATATCAAGGTATTTTAAACTAAAAAGACCATCATTCCAACAATATTTTGAAATGTTGGAGTGATGCTGGACAAGCTTTAATCTGATGGCCTGCTTTGAAAAGTGTTAATTTCTAAGATCTACATAGTTAAAATAATCATTCTTCTGGATTTTCTATCTGTACTTGACAATCTGTTTCTATAAAATCTTCAAAATGTTGTTGATCTAAGTCTATCAGACAAGCATACAGCAAAATGCTCACAAATAAAAAGCTTGGGGATTTCATTCTTCACGACATGCACTTGATTGTTAGATCAAGTACGTATTGGAAAATTATAGTTATAACATAGTGCAATGAAGCTTGGAGGCCTGCCTATTTCATATAAACCCTGGTGCAGAACTCTTCAGATCTTAGGTAATTGCAGCCCTCCTGCCTTACCCTATTTTACATACATAATCGAGCTTAAGATCTGAATGTAACATTTTAACTTGCATTTACACCATGTCATATCCATTTTCAACCGATTGCTAAAGTTGATGGATACCAGTTGTTTCTTCTTTGTTCCCTGTTGGTTTGAGACTTTCTATATTTACAAAGCTTTTAGCTCTGTAAATAAAATGGGTAACACTCGAAACTTACTGCAGAAGTTCATTTACTATAACATAATATACGTAATCCCACCGGGGCCGCTATAATAAGGAAGTACCTTTTTTGTTTTTTAAGATATAGAACAGCAACAGCTATCATTTTGTTCAAACACATACTTCTGGGTTGCCAAGTGAAACAGACCAGCTGTAGATGCTTTTAACTACTATAGCCTTTCACACTCACATAACTTCCCACTATCTTTAAACCTACAATTAACTAATTAGAGTTCAGTACCTTTCTCTTCTATCTGCTGCTAAGTCCTTCCGTAGATAACCATTATTCCAGTCCATCCAAATTATATATGTATTTACCCGCTATAGCTGTTAAACTCCTCTCTCCCAAAACACAACCTCCAGACATCAGCAGTGAAAATAACTTCAGGAACATTACTTGAATCGCCATATCATATTTGCAAATGTCTTACTCTTAGTCTCAGCTGTGATCCAAGATCTATTTCCATATTAACTTCTTATAGTCAGCCCTGCCTCTCTCTTAGCTATGATCTAATTTCCATATTAACTTATAAACAGTCCAGCATCAGTACGTTATTTTATATCTCCTTGATGGCAGATGGACATGATAAGGCTATCTAGTCTGCTCTTTTACGTGCCTTAGCATTCTACCTTCCCTCTTACCTTTTCCCCACCTGCCCCATGTCATATTGAATACCTATGTAGTACCTCTCCACATCCATTCCACTAATCCATTTCATGTCTCCACAACACTTTTTGTGAAAAAGTAATTTTGGAGATCCAGGAAGTACTTAACCCTTACTGCTGCCTGTGTAACTTCCCCCCATCTTTCATGTTCAGAATAACCCTTTCACATCGCCTGACATTATCTTGTGAACCAGTATCATGCCCCCTGTCTCTTCTGGTCTCAAGTGAGAAAAACTGTAGTTCTTGCAGCCTCTGGTCACATTCACACCCTTTCTTCCTACAGATCTTTCTGCTAATTTTCCTCTGAATTCATTCCTGCTGTCTGATATAATTGTCCCTATATGGACTCCACAACTACACGCTTACTCATGGTGTGCTCTGACCAGTGCCTTTATTTATGGCATCTATTGCCCTGCAGATACACCCCAGCATTCTGTTTGGTGCTGCCACTGCCCCCTCACTCTGCTTCTGGTGATTCAGTCCAAGTGTACTCAACATGATCAGTTTATTTTTCTACTCCATGGCTATCAATTCCACTCCTTCCACTTAATACTTCTCACTAGGGCTGCTGTGGCATACATGTCATGCTTTGCATTGTTTGCATTCATGGGTTCATAGGTTCATAGGTTGGTACTAGGCTATCGGCCCTAGGGCCTATACAAGCCTAGCCATAACAATTCCCTGGCTATTTCTTCCCACAATATTTACTTCCCTGGACCCCTGTCTAGCAGGGCGACTGACGTGATCCCCGGGGTGAATTTCCCATCTCCCATCCAATCGTCAAGGTTCCTTTTGAAGAGGGCCAAAGAGGCGCTCTGCTTGACATGTATGGGCAGTCTATTCCAGAGTATGGGAGTCTCTGGGTCAGGAACCTATCCCTCCAGCATGTTTTGTTCATTGTGATGACAAGGTTTAGATCCCTGGAGTGTGTGGCTCTGAGGGATTGGGATTTCTTTAAGTGGAGCATGTCCAACAGCTCAGGGTTTAACATGGCCTTGTATGTAAAGCAGAGATCACCTCTGAGTAGACGATAAGCCACAGGGTATAGCAGGAGTTTTTTTAGATGGTCAGCATAGGGCATCTGCTTTAGGCCTGTGATTCTTTTAGTGAGTTTTATGACTGGATCAGAAAGAACTTGACAGGGAAGACAGTAGACATGATCTGCTAGATGTTTGCAAGGTATTTTACTCTTCAGCCTCAAATGCCACTTTTGTGCCCACTTTTTCGGCCTTTTCAAATCATTTTCTAAGGTTATCATCCATCTTCCACTGCTACAGCTATGTGTCTCATTAGCAAAGTGGTTACTACTGTTCTTTGTTCTTTTGGATATGTTTGAGGCAAACCTACTGAAGAGCATTGGATCCAAGCCAGGCCCTGGTACTCCACTTGTTATAATATTAGTTCCTGATAGTTTCCTTTTCATCACAACCCTCGGTATCCTACTGTGTAATCATGCAGCTATCCAGTTCCTTTCCCCAAACCCTTCCAAGTTTCCTGTGAGCTTCCTGTGTCAGACAGAGTAAAAGACCTTGCAAACATCTAGCAGATCGTGTCTACTGTCCTCCCTGTCAAATTCTTTCTGATCTAGTCATAAAACTGGCTCATGTCTGACTGACAGCACATTCAGACTATGAACCAACATCCAAGGAATCTTCCGGATTGTCTTTGAAGTTTGCCCCTTAGGTGATAATTTGACAAAGTAAGTAACTTACATGTCAGTCAGAATCGATGTTAACTGTTGATATTAAAGTTTGGTTGCATTATTTGTCTGACATTTCAAAAACCCTTAAGATGTAAACACATTCTAAGCAAGAAGTCTAGTACAATAAGAAAAAGTCCCCAACATAACTCACTGTGGCTGTACGTTTCAAATCTGTTTTCTTTACGAATTCCCATCCTACATTAGTAACACAGTGTCTTCTTTAGACGTATTAGGTATACCACTGTAGTACCGATAAATTTACTCTTAACTTTGAAAGGCATAATTGTGTCATCATGGTGAGCTATAGAGTAGGGTTTGGATGAATCTCTAAACAAAACAATCATCACAGAGATTCTTCATATGTCTGATTTAACTAAGGTATAGGAATAAATAAACAGAGTTCAGTACTTAACTTCTAAAATCATACTGCACTTTTGTAGACTTAGAGACAGAAAACTATATGTTCTATTTATATATTCAACAAGTGTTTGTTTACTGTACTTATTGTATTTGTTATGAAATGGGCAAAAGCAACTTGGATGTCAACAATGTATTTCACAGACTAACCTGCAAGCTGTACAAATTGTTGAGTGACAAGCACAGAGCCACAGAATATATGAAAGCAGGTTGTACGGAGAAAAACAAGGCTTGCATAATGTAACCCTTCATACCGCTGGCTTTGTAATATTGTTCTTGATGTACCTCTCAATCATTTGACTTCTAATCTGGAGGATATCTACCCTAATTCAGGGACTCACCTTAAAGAAAATGGGAGTATATACACACAGAACAACCGAGCAAGCAGATTTCTGAAGGCAAATAGGTCATTAGACATTGTGGTTTATCCACCTGTTGACTATCCCATACCACATTTAATAATATCTGTGATAATGATCCAAAATGTCCACTGAGGTCTCAGTATATAATTCCTTTCTTGAATCAATAGGGTTCCCTGGGAATATGGGAATAAGGGGCCCATGGATTTTAGGTAATACTGAAACTGGTTTGATGAATACTGAATGTTTTATCGGATACTATGCTTAGATGTTGACCAAGCAATAACTTGGACCTTCTGTGATCTCTAGTGGAGAGTTACTTTTAAAAAAAAACATTTACAGATGTAAATTGAAGTTTTTTCCCCTTCGGTTCTGAAGTGTACTTGCTGTTTATACTTACTGTATTCGATGCTCGATTACCTAGCTAACAAAACGAAGTAAGCAAATCAGTGGCGCTTTTAAGATGCCCTTATTTAACTGTTTTGCATCCTGACAGCTTTCTTCTTCTTACATGTACAGTTGTATGACAATACATAATATCAACCCACCTTATTTACATACAACTTTTACAATCCTTCACTGAGATATAAAGGATCGATTTGTTAATCTGACATTGACAAACAGTAGGCATTGCGGTCATCATCTACAGCTCTTTGCAGCTTCATATTCCTCATTTCATTTAGAGGAAGAGGGAAAATTATCATGTATTCTTCCTACAAGTTAGTGCAGTGGATTAAGGCTATGAGTTGTTTCACAGGGTCGATTCCCTCAATCACCTTTTACCCAAGTCACTTAATCAGATAGTGTTTTGTGGCAATTGGGAAATTTAGCTAGACTCCTTGATGGCTTGCTGGACCACATGCATAGTAATGACCTGTGATTTTTGTTGACCTAGCTAGCAGCAAGGTCCCATTTAGCCAATTCATCAAGATGGGGATTGTTGCACTTTTGCTGCTGGACTGGAATGATATATTAGAGACTGCGCAGGCACTGAATGGGGAAGCATTCAGTTTTATATACCTCTGAATGTTTTCCTTTTTCTGTGTTTGTGCACTCTCAGAGTTAGCACACTTAAGTAGCAAGGGGTTTAGAGGTCGGGGGTTGCCACCCTATGAAAAAAAAATCAGTTTCTTAATTTCTTTAGGTCATTTATGTTTTTTTTTTTTTTTGTATTTTCTATCTGCTAGTGTGTGCAGAATTAGAGGTAATTTGCCTCTCAAATGTTTTTTGGCATGTGGCTACCTAATCAGTATGTCTGTAATAAGGGATTCTAGCTCCTCATTAACTCTATTTCTTTATACATTATTGCCACTGACAATTTCCAGTAAAAGTCGGTACTCGACTGCGGGGAGGACATGCAGACTCCACACAGAAGGCAATGGTTATCAGTTAAATGCTGAGGAAGGTGGGCTTCTTAAGACTCAAAATGAGGAGCGTCCCTCATAATGATGAGGTTACAAAATGTTGCATCAGCAGAGAACAACACACAAGCAAGACAGCTTCAGTCCCAAGGAGAGTCACATCCTCATGGATGCTCTGAGGACATATGGAATATTTGCCTGACCACGTAGTAAACTGAGACCCACATTGGTTATTTGGTTGCACCATAAAGTGCTCTTGGTTCTTTGAAGATCTGAATGGGTTGGCGGTTTTCCCGTCGGTTTGTATCATCAATTTACCTTACCACGGAGTAAGCTGTGACCCACACTGGGTATCTGGTTGCGCAGGTTGCTCCTGGTTCCTAGAAGATCTAAACTGTTTGGCGGTTTCTCTGTTGAACTGTATCATCGAAGAAATATTGTTTATTCATCTCATTGGGACATAGAACTGATAAGCAGCAATGGTTGCTAGCTTATTATCACAGTATCTGAACATTTTTTTTTTGATTTTTCAGACTTTTGCAACAAATAGTATATGTAATGTTTTTTTTTTTCTGCATGCTTAAATGCTCTTACTGGAGATGTGAAGTCTTCAGGTGCAGGACATTGAAGGAAGCTGCCCAAGGGAAGTTGCAGCTGAACTGAAAAAGACCTGCTGGTCTCATCCACCTACATCTAAATAAACCTACAGTTTATTTCAGGCAAAGGTTTCCTGAAAAGTTACACTTCTAAGAACTGATGTGAGAACTGTGTTTTTAGTGTACTGGTTTTCAACTTTTGTGCGTGAGGGACTTTATATTGGGGTATTGTTTGTCTGGGGTAAGTTAGTTTACGAAACTTTGGGTCCAGTCTGAGGTGTTGTATATCCTGACGGGTGCAGGCCTAATGGTCGTTTTCGTGAGCTGTTTGTGTAATTTTTATCATTATTTTGGGATCAGTGACTTGTGATTATCACAGTGGAGTTTTGGAGTTTTTCACTCTAGTAGAATTGAAATATTTGATTACATGCTTTTGTATTTTTCTTGACAGTTTTTGCTATTTGTATAACTTGGTACTGGATCTGCTGTAGTTTTTTTCCTGTGAATTGTTAGGATAGATTGCTTAGGGCACAGTTCTGTTCATGTTGTGTAAGTTAGCAATCTAAGTGTATCTAAATAGACTATAAAGAAAAAAAAAAAAAAAAAAAAAAAACCTACTGTATGCATATACTATCTTATCTATTTTGACATTGTAACATTTATTTTATTGTATTCTGTCTGACGTTGTTATTGCATATCTTAAAATATTTTGTTTATACTGCATATTATTAAAATTAAACCACACCCTCACTCCATTAAACCCACCACAACCTCTATTCCAATAAACCACAAAACTGCATACCACCTATCTCCTTCTACACCCATCCACAGTCTTCCAACACAGATAACTCAATCACCATGTCACCAACACCACACCCCCACAACCATATCATCCCATTACTCTTGCCTTCCCTATCCATCTATCTTTACTTTTTCTCCTTCATTACTACTTATCACCATCCACTTAACACTATGCACTGTATCAAATCCCCCACCCAACCATGCACCACAAACCATCCCTTCATACCTGCAAATGCACAACCAATTATCCTTTACCCTTTCATTTTTCAACTCATCTCCCCTATCCATTACACCTCACAATCCAAAAAATACCCCAGCCTCAAACACCACTTCCTAACTGTATTCTACCTTAAAGCCATCACCAGCATTGCAGCCCAACTACTACTAGGAGGTGAAATCCACCCCAACCCTGGCCCAACATACAACACCCATACCACATCCAACTCCAACCTCCCATTTAAGCATAAACCCACTGATTTACTCATTCTAAACCTAAACATTTGCAGTATCATAAATAAAATAGAACAGTTACATGGAATTATCTCTGTATATAACCCAGATATTATAGTGATTACAGAAACATGGCTTAAACCCCACATTAAAGATAACTGTATAACTCCACCTGGCTTCAACATATTAAGAGTTGATAGACCTCACAGAAAAGGTGGTAGCATTGCCCTTCTTTACAAATCCAATTTAAAAGTCCAGCTCCTTCAAAAAGAAACCCCATATTTCAACACTGCCGAGACCCTATTCACCAAAAATCCTACTAAACCAACACAAACAACTAAACCTACTCAGCATTTATATACCACCAGGAGGCAACCTTAAGACACTAGAATCCATACTCCACTGGGCTTCCCACTCCCTGTCCCCTGTCAACATAGACTGGAACACTATACACTCACCCATAGCCACCAACCACATAAACCTATATAATTTCATACAATCATCATAAACTAATCTCGCTGGAGGTCCTCATCCCGCCCCCACCTGAAACAAAAAAGACCACAGTGAAAAACTTCTCAAAAGCCGATTTCACACTTCTAAAAACTAGTGTGGTCTCCTTTAAGGCCCCTGAGCCAGTGGTAAACATTACTCAAACCGCTGAATCACTTACAAATGCCTTCTACCAGCACCTACAGGACTGCATGGATCAGGCAATCCCAAACAAAACTAAGACTCTCTGTACCAAAGGCAAGCATCCAGTCTGGCGGACCCCAGCCATAAACAAGCTCTACAACAAAAGGAGGAAGCTACTACAAGATAGAGCAAAATCCTTGAAAGGTAAGACACCTTTGATCATTATAAGTAAAAAACTAAGAGCTGTCATAAAATCATCCAAGGCAAATTTTGAGAGAAAAATCGCCAAGGACTCTAAAGACAATCATAAGGCCTTCTTTAGCTATGTTAGAAACCTAGGAGGAAACTCCCAGATATGCTCAGAATTAGTTCAAAATGATGTGAAAATTACTGAACCTACACACATTGCTAACATACTGGATGACAGGTTCAGTGCAAACTCCCCCAAAAGGAGAGATATCTATTCCAGAGGATTGTAGCCCCCCAAACATCTCCAACGCCCAGGTGAGAACTGCCCTCACTAAGGCAAAAAACACAGCATCCATGGGACCGGATGGTGTCCCCGGCTGTGTGCTTCATGAACTCAACGAGGAATTAAACCCACAGTTAGGACAGCTGTTTAATCTTAGCCTCACCTCAGGATACGTACCCAAGGAGTGGCGCACGGCGACTGTGGTCCCACTTCATAAGGGCGGTGCCTCCACAGACCCTGGAAATTACCGCCCCATTAGCTTGACAAGCCTTATCTGCAAAGCCATGGAGAGGATCATAGGGAACTTGCAGACTTTGGATCCAGCCCAGTTTGGCTTTGTCAAAGGCAGATCCTGCCTCTTAAACTTGGTTGACTTTTTCGAGACAGTCACCAAGGCCATTGATGAGGGAAAGGCAGTCCATACAGCCTACCTCGACCTGGCAAAGGCCTTCGACACAATACCCCACTCAGGTATCATCGAAAAACTCATCAGCTTGAATGTAAACCCATACATCACAAGATGGGTTGCAAACTGGCTAAGTGACAGAACCCACAGGGTCAGAGTTGCTGGAGCCATGTCAGACTCAAAGCCTGTCACAAGTGGTGTCCCACAGGGCTCAGTCCTAGGTCCACTCTTGTTCGGCATCTACTTTTCTGAAGTACAAGCAAACACAGGAGGGTTATGGCTGACAAAGTTTGCAGATGACTGCAAACTGGGCCATAGTCGAAAACACATCTGACACAGATATCCTCCAGAAGGGCCTCACAGAAATGGATAACTGGTGCCAGAGCCATGGCCTGAAGTTAAACGCCATAAAATGCATAGTCATACCCTTTGGGAAAAACAAGGTTACCCTAGCTACCATATAGGTGGCAATCCACTGAGCACAGAAAAAGTCATCAGGGATCTGGGGACCCAAGTTGACAGTAGCCTTTCGTTTGACACTCATGTTGCTAAAGTAGTTAGGAAAACCTTCTATATCGCCCACCTGATCATGAAGGGATTCACATCTAGATCAAGGGAGGTCATCGTCCCCCTGTACTCATCACTCATTAGACCTATGATTGGGTACAATGCCCCATTCGGAATGTATCTGACCAGACACCTGCTGCAGCTTGAAAGGCCCCAAAAGTTCCTCACCAAAAGGATAAAGGGTCTCAAAAATATGTCTTATGCTGCCCGACTGAAAGAACTCCAGCTCTATTCAGTCTCATACCGCTTGCTCAGAGGTGACCTGTGCCTGACATATAAGGCCATGTCAAACCCAGATTTGATGAATATGCTTCACCTCAAAAAATCTAGATCCCTCAGAACCACAAGGGCGGGAGACTTAAACCTTGACACGGTTATAAATAGAACGTGCTGGAGGGACAGATTCATCACCCAGAGACTCCCTATGCTGTGGAACAAAATCCCGGTACATGTGAGGCAGAGCACCTCACTGGCCTTGTTCAAGAGGAATCTTGACCAATGGATGGGAGATCGCAGATATACCCCAGGGATTACTTCAGTGTCACTGCTTGCAGAGGCACAGAAAAATGATAGGCATAGTTTTTATTCAAACTAAAGGGGTGGCGGAAGCCACATAACTATGGGCTAGGCTTATAAATGCCCTTGGGCAGATAGCCTAGTATGAACCTATGAACCTATGAACTCATACACTCACCCACAAGAATTGACAAAACCACTAAACGAGAATCCACCTTAGACTGGATCCTGACTAACCAGCCCAATACTGCACACCTATCTGGAATACTACCTGACTCCCTCAGTGACCATAACCCAACCTTTCTCCTTTGGCACAAAATAAAATCTACTAACACCCCCGCTCTCTTACAAATCCATTCCCAAAAAAAACTTCTCTCCAGAACAATTCTCAGAAGCCCTAAAATCCTGTGACTGGGCTCCCATAAAAACCCTTCCCCTGGATAATGCAGTAGAATACTTTAATGCCAAATTCCTAGAGATTTTAGACCAACTAGCCCCACTAAAAACTATAAGATTGCGAAGTAACCCTGCCACCTGGTTAAACAAAGCCACAAAAATCTTACTCAAGACTAGAGACAAAGCTTGGATAACTTGGCAAAAATACAAACTCTTGTAACTAGGCAAAGCTTTGCTGAGCTCAGAAATAAAGCAAAAAAGCAGGTTAGGTTGGACAAGAAACACTACTATATTTCCCTGCAAAGTAAACATAACAACAACCCACAGAAATTCTGGGCTGCAGTGAACAACATCCTCCAGCCTGGTAAAGCCACCACACCACCCCCAGATATCATAGGTACTGATCCACACATAACCCCTTGTTTTAATAACTACTTTACCTCTTCAATACTGAACCTGGTAATTGCTATATCACCCATGACCCAACACCAACCCTTAAACTACTAGACTAACTCCACCCCTTCACTTTTAACCCAGTTCCAACTACAACCATTCAAAATCTCTTAGCTAAACTCAAACCTACCACCCTAGCTGCCGACAGTCTCCCAGCTCAATTTCTCCAAATTACATCCAAGGCCATTGCCTACCCTGTCTCCCTACTCATTAACAGATCTATCTCCTTGCATTCCATTCCTTCATTATTGAAAACCTCATATATCATCCCTCTCCACAAGGGAGGTCCATCTACTGACCTCTCCAACTACCGTCCCATTGCTATCCTATCACCCCCTCTCAAAAATTCTAGAAAAATGGATCCACCACCGAATCCTTACCCATCTGTTAGCAAACAACCTTCTAACTAAAACCCAACATGGATTCAGACCTTCCCATAGCACCAACACTGCTCTAATTAACTTCTCCAATACCATAAACTCGCATAGGAACCAGGGGAAGCTGGTCTCTGCCACCTTCTTAGACCTATCCAAGGCATTTGATACAGTTTCCCATAGCAAACTCCTCACCTGCCTAGCAGAACTCAGCCTCGATGACTCCACCATAAAATGGTTTAACAGTTACCTAAACAACCAGTCACAACCTGTCAAATGGGGCAACCCCATCCCCCCCACTCCCTGTTACATGCGGTGTCCCACAATGTTCAATCCTTTGTTCCCTTCTCTTCAACATATTTACAAATAATCTCCACCTAGCTACCACTAAAGCCAACATCGTCCAGTGTGCGGATGACACTACTCTAATCTGCTCAGCACCGAATATCCAATTACTACAAAGTAAAGCCCAGGAATCCTTCACTGAGGTAGAGAACTGGCTAAACAACTACCAACTAATACTAAACCCCAAAAAAACACAGCTAATACTATTCCACCCAATCAATCACTCCTCCACAACCTTTACCATCATGTCAACCAATGGCACCCTCATCACCCCAGTAACTGAGGCCAAACTCTTAGGCATCACTATTGATCAACAACTTAAATTCAACAAGCACGTATCCCAAACTATTTCTAAAGTCCATAAAAAATGTGGTTGCCTGTATCGTTGCATACTATTCCTAATTCCCAAAACTAGAACAACAATAGCCAGAACTCATCTGTTATCAACATTACTATACGCCTCTACAGTCCTCACCAACATAAAACTAACCTGAACAAACTCTCCACATGCTACAATAAAATAGCTAGGCTCGCTGCCAATAATAGATCACATTCCCACCACTGCCAATCCCTAATTAAACTGCACTGGTTAGAATTTTCAAACCTCCTACTCTACCACTAATTGATCATAGTCCATCAAATTCTTTTTCATCCAGGAAAGAGCCCTGCCCTAGCTGACATACCAAACTTTCACAACCCCAAAAGGGAACTACGTTCATGTAACAAAAACCTGCTTGAAATCAATCCATGCAATAACAGTGCTGGGGAGGCCCTATTCTCTTATGATGTTGCTAAAGTATGAAACACCCTCCCACCTGAACTCGGGCTACAAAATCACACAAGCACCTTCAAGGTCCTTCTTAATTCACACCTCTGTGCTAACCCTCTCTGCAACTTCAAAGACCCCCTTGAAGACCCTCTACTCCATATAAGTGACTCGCTGTATGCCTCCATTGCATACACTATATTCTTACCTGATATACTCACCTGATATGTACTTTTTTTTGTAAATATTGCAAATAGGGGTTCTACTCCTGAGTATCTTATTGTTTGAGTATCTTATTGTTTTATAAAATTGTTCTTGTACTTCTTTGTTTCTCTTACCTTGTATACCAGTTTTTTTGTTTTTTATTGTTATCTAAACCATGTATGTGCTCTGTTAACTTCCTTGGAGCTTTTCTACCCAGGACTCCACTGAAAACGGACACTTTGTGTCCAGTTGGATTTATCCTGGTAAAATAATGTTAAAATAAAATAAATAAATAATAATACATTTCTGGTTTTACATTATATTCAGAATGCCCAGAAAATATCCAAGATCCTGAACTCCTAAACCATATATATATATATATATATATATATATATATATATATATATGTGTGTGTGTGTGTGTGTGTGCGGGTGTGTGTGTGTGTGTACTCCATTACTGTGATTTTTTTATTCTCATGGTGCAGTCAAGTGTAAATGTTCTAAAATTTTCTTCTGTACAATTCAAGCACGAGAAATAGCTAAATAAAGTTCATTCATTGAATGGACTGGTTCTTGTGAACCCTTTCCAGCCAACAGAAAGCAAAAGCCATACATTACATACCTGCATAATGGAAGCTGTTAGAATTTGCAAATATAGCTGGTATAGTTTGTGCTACTCACCATATGAAAAGAGAGGCACCATAAAAGGGTAGCATGATGGGATACAGTACTTGAGTGCACCATAATAACAGCTGTGATATGGGAATTAGTTATGGATGAGAATGCTACTGGGCTGATTGCAAGAAGGTAATATAGGATTTGGATCGTGGTTGAGAATAATACTGGGTTGATTATAAGAAGTTAATATGGGAATTAGAGCTTCTCCAGAACAAGAGAGGAGGATGACAGACTGAAGGAGAAGCTAGAGGAATAGGGTTGGGGGAAAAGGATAATACCCATGGGGGATCTCAATATACTAAGAGCAAACTAGGAGATTCTGGACTCCATGGTAAATAAGGATCAGGAGTGGCTATGGTTTTGGACCATGAGAGGTTCAGCCAACTGAAGCAAGACAGTACAAGAAAAGAGAGAGAATTCTTTACGTGATCCTAACCATTGCAGATGGTGTTGTAGCTGCCCAAGTTAAGACACTATTAATCAGCAGTAATTATGCTACTGTGTGGTTTACAGTTTGAGGGAAGGGCAAAAATAAAAAGCCAAAGCCCATGGTATGTGTGTGGTGTGGGATTATAGGAAAGGAATTATTTTGTGCTGGGTGACATTGTCACTAATGATTTAGGAGACTCGGATCAAATCAGGGGAGTCAACAAGCAATGGGAATGGTTCAAGAATGGAGTACTCAGGGTTATGAACAATGGTCTGAGGAACAGACAAAAAGGCAAAGAAAAGAAAGCCTGTGCAGCTACATAAGAATGTGAGGTTAGTAAGTAGGTCAAAAGATGTGGCCTACAAAAGGTGGAAATGAAGTGGTGGGGAAGATGAGGAAGCTGAGTACATGGAGACTAGCAAAAAAACAACAAAAATGGTAAGGGTAGCAAAGAAAGGTAGTTAGCAGTAAGAATCAAGAAGGGAAGCAAGAAACAAAAAAGGAAAGGAAAAGTAAAATGGGCCGGGCTGAACACGCATGGGAGGGAGAGCACAGAAAACTGAGAAAACAATTACTTTGCTTCAGTCATCATAAAGGAAAACAAAGAAGGGTGCTAAGCTGGAAGGGAGGCAGGGAAGAATGTGGAGAACAGTAGACAAATGCCAGGATAGACAGGGAAGAGGTTCAGAAGGAAGTGTCTACTCTTAGGAGTGATATAACACAAGGACCAGATGGGCAAAGTTCCAGGGGTCTATATTAAAACATCAGAGTCTAAAAACTTTTAATGTTATATCGAACTCAGTAGAGTGAATGCTGGAAATAGCGAAGCTGCAGAACACCAAATACTTTCCTAGGGAAAGTATTCAGTGGGCCATTTCTGCAACTTCTCTATTTCCTCAACTGTAGAGTGAAGGTTACTGACTGGGTTAAGGTAAGTGTGTGAATGAAGGTGAGTGTGCGATTGGGCGCAGGTTAGGAGAGTTAGGGTTAGTGCGCGGGTCAGGTAAGTGTGCGACTGTGTGGACGTGAGGGTTAGGGTGGGGTAGGTGAGTTAGGGTTAGGGAGCGGGTAAGGTTAGTGCGCGATAGTTAGGGACCTTAGGGTTAGGGCTGGGTTAAGGTAAGTGGATAGCTAGTAGTGTATGTCTGGTTTAGTGTAGGGTTTTGTGAAGTGTATGCATGTGGATTATTTATTTTGGTTTGCTTGTGTTGTGTGTATGCTTGCCAGAACAGCAATTTTTTTCCCTGGGAAAAAAATTGCTATTCTGACTGTTCAGTTTTCTCGTGTTTCAATTGAATGGGTTTGATATTATAACATTCAAAGTTTTTAGACTTCGATGTTATAATATAGACCCACGTTCCAGAGTCCTCAAAAATCTGATTAGGTTTTGGCAGACCCACAGAGGACATCTTCAAGAGATCACTAGCTATTGAAGAAGCACCAGAGACCTGGAAGACATCAGTTGTGGTACCCTTGTAGAAGAGAATTCTAATCAATTACAGGTTTCTTAGCTTAGTGGCAGAGAAAGTTACTGAGTAAATCCTGAGAGGAATGCTGGAAGCATTTCTATGGAACAGCAGCAACATATGCATTCTTGGCCAGAAGGAGCTATCAATCAAACCTAAATCAGATTTATGTCTGGGTTACGACAATTACCAGTAATTATGGTTTAAATAGGCTTCAGCATGCCCCTGTGACTCAGTTCCACACAGCTGAGAGCTGTTAAACCTGTAGTGACCGTGTTTGGGACTGAGAGCCAGGAACATACTACAGCATAGATGGAGGGTTGGGCTCAGAGCATTGTGGTGGGAAGCCCTTTTTAGGAATGAGGAACATGATCAGTAAAGTGCTGAAGTGGGTGGTCATAGACCATGGTGGAGGGTTGAACACAGACCACTGGTGGGAGGACCATTGTTACAAATAAATAAAGTTGATTGGCGGACTACTGAAGGGGCACAGCCTGACTCCAGTACTTTACAGTGTGTCCATTTCAAAAATATCTGAGGGTAAAAGGCGCAAGCTCAACCTCTTCACAGATGATTCATAGGTAGGTCCAGCACTGGAGGTTGTAGGAGAAAAGCCTAATGAAAAACTTGGAAAGATGTCCAAGTAGGCAGAAACATAGCAGTTAAGTTTCACTGCAGACAAATGCAAAGTACTTCAGCTGGGCATCAACAAACATGGTGTTACATCTTAATAGAGAGAAAGGAAGCAATGACAACAGAGCAAGAAAAGGGCCTTGGCATGCTCATCTCTCCTAGTGTGGACCACCAGGAACAGAGTGAGAGGACAGTGGCAAAGGCAATATATTTTCAGGATGATATATTCCAGAAGGAAAAAAATGAATTCTTCCATTCTACTAGGCCTTGGTCAGGCCATACCTTCAATACTTTGTTAAATTCTAGAAGCTATAAACTGAGAAGGATATCAAGCTTCTGGAAGGAGTGCGGAAGAAAGCCACCAGGATGTACTGTGCGGATGGGAAAATATGAGTCAGATGGTTACAAGAGATGAGACATTTCTCATTAGAGATGAGAAGGGATTGGGTTGACTTAACATGGGCCCAGAAGACCATACTGAGGAAATAAGAGATGATCCTGAACAGGAAGGACAGGAGGGAGAGAGGGGGAAGGCTGCAGATTGTACGGACCAGATATTCACTGGATGTGAGAAAGTATTTCTTTATGGAGAGTATTGTGGACTCAAAGAATGGACTAGAATTATTACTGGTTTAGAAAAAATCCACAAATGCGTTACAGCAAGCATGGAACAGGTAGAGAGTGGATGAAGTGAAAAGAAAAGGAGTGTAGCGGCATTAGAATGCTAATTTCACTATAAGGCCATATTGAAAGGGTCATACCTTTCCTGCTATCAGACCAATGTTATGTAATGTATCTGGGAGGACTATTGACTACATTTAGGTAAATATTAAAGGATGAGCATTACTGTTATCAGCCTTAGGATTTATGATAGCAATAAATACAGTTTGTAGTGTAGTTCGTTTTGAAGATTAGAATATTTTGAAATCCTGTGGTATATATCTGTAGCTATCAAATATACACACAAATATAGGCTGCATATACTGCTCTGCAGACCATTGTATAATGCTTTTTATTTATATTTATAAGAAGCTGTTTCTAATATCCAGTGATCAGGACATAAGGTCTCTCACTGTACTCCTGGGGATTTTTTATTCATTTGTTGACTGGGTAAGCCCACTGGACATAAGCGCCCTTTATCACAGATGACAAAGGAACACTGTCTGGGTATGTGACTTGCTCTGCATCATACAGTGGAGATGAAGGGATTCAAACCCTGTATGCTGGATTAGAGGAAGCAATTTAACAGTTTATAGCCTTAATCCTCTGTGCTGACATCCAGACTGGTTGCTAATATTTAAGAAATCTGTATTACACATATCATTACTCTATTAAAGAAGTTTTGATATAGAGACATAATGAATTGTTCCTTTAACAATTTTAAAAAAGTTTTTTTTTCCCAAAATGAAACAGTATGTGATGGTTTCTGAATATTATAAATGTAATGTTGAGCTGGGCTATGTAAATTTTATAAAATGGATTTGTTTTTGTATTTTGTGTACCATGTCAATGTCAAACAAGCTTGTGATCTTGGGCTGTATAAATTAAAAAATAAAGTACTCTTCAATAAAAATATACTGAAGTCTTCGCTTAGGACTGGTAATATTCTCACTTCTGGTAAAATGAAAAATCTCAAGGTAGTTTGTGAAGTTACTTGTTCAGTCTTTAATTCACTTTTTGAATGCAAATTGTGTAATGAGCTTGACCTGTATGTTACATCTGAATTTCAAAATATGTTGCAATAGAGCAGTGACTAAGTATTCTGGAGAGGTGAATGTTGCATGTGGTGGATAAGAGCAGTCTCATGTGATCTAGCACAGCCATCTCCAGTTCTGCAGCAGGGTGACAAAGAAAAAATCTCCTTGTCCTGAGCCATTCCTTCACAAATGCATCAGTGCTTTCAGTAGGTAGTGTTTTATCAGTTATCTTTGGTGAAATGTGTGTGCTGCTCAGATCTCTATCCCATACATGGGATGGGAGGGTGGCCTAATGGTTAAAGTGTTTGCCTTACAAACACAAGGTACAAGGTTTGAGTCTCACAAGGGATAATTGGCTAGGCTTAAAATAGCTTGCAAGGGCAGTTAGCTTAGTACTAACCTATGAACCAATACTCTCCACTTCATTAACCTGCAGTGTTTTACAAGAGACATGCTTTTTCTGTTTGCTTACTTATTTTTTCTCTCAGATCTGAATGCCACTTCCCAGCCTATATACATCCCAGAGCTACTGATATACTGAACAAAAATTATACAGACTGCAATCTTCTCACCATGCACGAGCAGTGAACTAGGTAGGTCCAAGTTCAATCTACCTCATTATGATGTTGTATAATAACTGACCAGTTATCTAATCAAAGTGCTTGAGAAAGGACATACAGATATAAATGTCTGTATCTATTGTATGCTGCTCATGTGTTTAGGTATACCCACAGTGGAATGTTAGTTTAGAGAAGTAGTCTTCCTCTCAACTGTACAGATTTTCACAGAACGTCCAGATTTTTGGCTCATATTTTTGGCCTGTTCCTCTTTTTTCCTGGCAAATCACTGGGATGATCTCAGGATTGAAGTCATTAAATAATGACATACATTTGAGCTTCAGACTTCAAATCTTTCAAAAAATGTATATTAAAACAAACCCTGTTACTCTAGCAACTTTCTAAATTTATAAGAGCAATATTTGAAATATGTCCCTATTTGTACCCCTATTTTGTCAAACTTTGTCCAGATTTTTTGCATTAACAAGTTGAGAGAATTAGTTACATTATAGCATTTCAGAATGATGGTGGCACTTTAAACATTGCTCTTCTCTTTAAAACTTCATTTTTGTAGGGGGGCAAGCCTTTCCGCACTTCCTAATGTGGGGGACAAGTCCCCCACACCCCATGAATTTATATATCAACTCCAAGATCGCCATTCCTAAGAGAAAAGAGATTACACAGATAAATGGTGATCTTGGAATCAGCGTATGTAAGTCTTCTGGGTTTTTTTCGGCCATTCATTCTCCATATTATGGGAGTTGCTAATGCATGTTCTGGCCTTTTAAAAAGTTACTTTCCTGGGCTGGCTTTTCCTTTCTTGAAGAATGTTTAGTTTAAGTCACAAAGAAAACACTGATTATGAGCTATAGAGAACATTTCTCAGCCTATCAAATTTGGAAATGTTACAGCAACAGGATATAGTGAAAACACACTGGATGTTACACGTGGCCTCTCAATGAATTACACTAAAAACTTTGACTTTGGAATCATTCCTATGCTATGGTTTATTCATGCTACTATTGTTTTCAAAAAGAGTTTTATCTGAGGGCCTTCCAAGTGTAACTAGAATGAAATGATTATCATTCTATTTTCCTAAAGTTTCTGATTAACTCAATATGACACTGCTAAAAATCGGCATCAGAAGGAGTTGTGAAATGAAGCTTGAACCTTGGCTCACTGCTTGATTGAAATGAGACCCTATTATATTGCACTTGCAGTTTTATAAATATTATATTTTTCTTTCCATAACTAGAAGATAATAGGGTGAATTTTCTTCCAGTCCATTAACAAATCCTTAATTATAAAGTAATATTGTCATAACTCATAAAGTGTGGTCTTAAGATGTATGTTCTGACATTCTGGTCAAAGATCTCAATAACTGTAAAAATTATGAGCCTACATTTAATTTAATGAATGGTTTCTCATAAATTTGACATTTGTCAAAACCTGTCCCCATGTAACTCCACAATATTATTATCCATGTGACACAGCTTTTACTGAATTGTGGTGCAGGATTTTAAAATGGGTGCTTTGAAAATCTTAACTGAAACTACTGAAACTTACCTAAGCTATGAACCTATACATTGTATTACATTACATATTTTAGAATATTCAATATATTTGTTAGAAACTTAGAATACAAGGTATCAGCTTAACAGATAGATAACATTTCTCAATTTTGGACTAAAATGCACTTCATCTCCTAAAGAACATTTAGTTTTTCCTTTGGAAAATTGTGTCTGTGCCATTAATGTTTATGCAATCTAATTTAACTAACATTGTAAAAACAGTATACTAAAACTTAACTATAATTTTTAAAGGTACAAACCAATGTTTTTGTATAAAAAAGTATTGTATCCTTATGTGTGTGAACACTTTTTTATATAAAAACAAAAGGCTGTTTCACAGCCATTTACAAATAAAATGTTTTTAAATATTTCTACAGAATGTGGAAAACTAAATGTACTGAGCTGTGTTTACAGTATTAATATTCATTATCGGGTTGCAGAGCTAATTATGCTGAATTAGTCTAGGGTAAGTAATTATGGGCGGCCACGGTGGTGCAGTGGTTAGCATTGCCGCCTCACAGCAAGAGGTTCTCCGGTTCGATCCTCGGCTGGGGTGCCTTCTGTGCGGAGTCTGCATGTCCTCCCTGTGGTCGCATGGGTTTCCTCCGGGTGCTCCGGTTTCCTCCCACATCCCAAAGACATGCTGCAGGTGGATTGGACACTCTAAATTGGCCCTAGGTGTGCGTGTGAGTGTGCCTTCTGTGGAAGGTTGGGCGCCGGGCTGGCAACTCGACACCGTAAAACTCCACTGCCATTCAATGTGCGGACAAGGCGATCCGCTGTGGCGACCCCTAACCGGGAAAAAGCCGAAAGAAGAAGAAGAAGTCTAGGGTAAGTAATTGTAAATTGCTTATGAAATTGCCTCCTGGAGAAGTTGCAGAACTGCATGCCATTACCCATCTAAGGTTACATGACCTGAGTGGAAAAGCTGCCTGTCTATGCATGTATGAAGCTGTCATGTGCTCTGCCATGATTTTCAACATATGACTGACTGACTGGTGAAGATATTCCACGGTGGTGCAGCGGTAGCATTGTTGCCTCACAGCAAGAGGTTCTCCCATTCAATTCTCCGCTTAGGTTGGGAGTGCCTTCTGTGTGGAGTCTGCATGTCCTCCCCGCGGTCGAGTGGGCATTCAAAAGACATGCGTTGAATGGGCGTGCCTTCATTGAAGGTTGGGCGTTGGGCTGACAGCTTGACACCATAAAAAAAAAAAACAACTGCCAATCATTAGCGGACCGGAGTTCCACTGTAGCGACCCCAAAACGGGAAAAGCCAAAAGACAAACAACAACTGACTGACTGGTGAAGGACACAGGGCCTTAATAGGTTAGTACTAAGCTAACTGCTCTTGTGAGCCATTTTAAGCCTAGCCAATTATCCCTTGTGAGACTCAAACCCTGCACTTTGCGTTTGTAAGGCAAACACCTTAACCATTAGGCCATCCTCCCAACGCCTTAGCTTCAGTGCTGAGTGCGAATCTTCCTGAAGTTTTGTAAATCCATACTAGTATGACTAGAAGGTATGCATCTGCCTGGGAGGGATATCGGTATGATAAATGGCAAGTAAGGATATTTCATTTCAAAGCGAGAAAGGTCAAAGGGTTAAGTAAAGAAAAGCTGCAGAGAAACTTGTGTCTGTCCTATCAGACTCTTTAGTCTTAGTGATACAAATTCTATCTGTTACAAAAAAGTATAATGACATCAGAAGTTAGGAGGGAAAGACAAATGTAGCAGGAACATAAGTAAGCAGAAAGGAGCAAGACAAAAGGAAATGGAAGATGATGTGTTTCACTGTCCACAGTTTAGGTAAAAAAAGTTGTCTGAAACAGTGGCTATAATGGAAGAGCCACTTTCTAGAACTGTGGCACTATTCAAAACATGTTACAGAGTTAGCCATGGCTGTGCAGTAAACATACTGGCGTTTACCTTTTACAGAAGGGACGTGTGAAATAATAAAATAGTAGAATCCTACTTCACTTTATAAGGGAAAAATGAAAATAATAGAAAATATGAGCAAAAAGAAATAAAATGTACTGTGTGTTACATAGAAAAGTGAATAAGGTAGTAGCATCACAGGCCATCAAGTAATGGCTGAGTAATGTTATACAAATATTTACTTCTCCATGTTATTAAACTGATCTGACAACTGATGCACTTGGGGAGAATACTTTCACCCCAGGATTCAATAAAGCCTACATTAAGTGTACACTAAGTGTACACTTAATGTATTCAATACAATTTTTATCTCATTTTTTGAGTTTTCTAGTCACGCAGAAAGATTACGCTGAGGGTACATGTAGTCTACACTTTGTGGTAACTTTTATGAATCCCTGTCAGTATTTAAAGCTGCAAGAATATCAGTAGGAAAAGTAAAATTAGGAGGAAGAAGGTGTGAATTATATCTGTGTTGTATGTTCCTCAGAATAGTGTACACAGTGTACACTTAGTGTAGTCTTTATTGTATCCAGCCCTCAGTTTTTTTTAGCATTTGTCTTTATTTTTTGTTTAGTCAGAAAATGGTCATCAGATATGTCAGTGAAGCATGCTGCTGATTTCAGGTAAAGAGAATATGTGCAAACTATTTTTTTCTAACTTTCTGTCATGTTTTTTTCCTGGAAGGGACTGTAAAAATCTGATTAAATCTATTTTTAAGAATAGAAAACTTTGTGGTGTAGCATACAGGACTTTGTGGTGGACGTATTCTAACCAGAAATGTTAACATCACCCAGAGCAATAGTTCAATGCAGAAGCTGTTTTCTACCAGTTATGTGTGTTAGGAAGAAGAGAAGGAGCATATATGGGCCTGTAACAAATACTAAATGTTGTCAGCTTGTCTCCTTCTAGAAAAAAATTGGTAAAGATGGCCAGTCTTCCTGGAACTAATGGAGACTACATTTTAATGTGAAAGGACCTGTTTAATAAAATAATGAGATTAGCATACTGTGTTTTCTTTTCTATCAGGCTTATGCAAGCTGTAGCCTGATGTATGTATTTCACCAAAGCTGATGTTGGTCTTGAACCAGGTTTGTGATATAGTAACACAGGAAGCAGAATGCTTGGATGTCAGATGTCTTTCTGCTTGCATTCCCTATTATGGAATGGTTAAACCAAGAGCCCTGCATATGACTTACTGGTTGAGGCAACACATTTGTTTTGTGAGCATTGTCTGATGCACTTGACATTGTTAGTATGTATACAAGCTTCCTAAGGTCATGGTGATGCTTAATAAGTTTATACTTTTGCTTGCCCAGCTTTCAGAACAGGTTAAAAGCTTAATATGAGAATTGCATATTTGATCTATGATTTATCCAAACCATTTACAAGTGGAATTCCCCAGGGCTCAGTCCTAGGACCCCTCCTGTTCGGCATATACTTCTCAGAGGTACAAGATAGACAGGAGGACTATGGCTGACCAAGTTTGCAGACGACTGCAAACTAGGGGCTATAATTGACTCTCCGGCTGACACAGACATCCTTCAAAAGGAACTCACTGAGACGGATACCTGGTGTCAAAATCATGGCTTCAAGCTAAATGTCAAAAAGTGCATAGTCATCCCCTTTGGAAAAAACAAAGTACCCACAAACTACCACACAGGTGGTAGTCCCCCAAATACAGAAGATGTAATAACGGATCTGGGGACCCAAGTAGATAGTGATCTCTCCTTTGATAATCACATTGCCAAAGTGGTTAGAAAATCCTTCTATGTGGCCCACCTAATCACAAAAGTGTTCGCATCCAGATCAAGAGAGGTCATTGTGCCCCACTACTCATCACTCATCAGACCCATCATAGAGTACAACGCCCCATTTGAGATGTACCTTACAAGACACCTGCAACAGTTAGAAAGACCACAGAAGTACTTCACCAAGAGGATCACTGGCCTCAAACAGATGCCCTATGCAGCTCGACTGAAGAAACTCCAGCTGTACTCGGTTGCATACCGCCTACTCAGAGGTGATCTCTGCCTGACATACAAGGCCATGTCCAACCCAGAATTGATGGACATGCTCCACCTAAAGAAAATCATATTCCCTCGAGCCACACGATCTAGGGATCTAAACCTCACCACAACAATAAATAGGACGTGCTGGAGGGATAGATTCCTGCCCCAGAGACTTCCCATGCTTTGGAACAAGATTCCAATCTACATTAGGCAGAGCTCCTTGCTAACACTCTTCAAGAGAAACCTTGATGAGTGGATGGGAAACAGAAGGTTTACCCCGGGTATCACTTCAGTGGCTCTGCTGGACAGAAGCACAGGGAAATAATCTAAGGGGATGGCGAAAGCCAACACATTCTGGCTAGGCTTATAAATGCCTTTGGCCAGACAGCCTAGTACCTACCTATGAACCTATGCTTACAGGTTGCAATTACATCTTTAGTGACCCTGTGGGTAGCTGTCACCATCCACAAAGTTTACTCGGTTTGGGGGAGCAGAGCTATAATGCCATACCTTTCTCTTGTATCACACACACCTAGGACAATTTAGGTTTGCCAGACCTCTCTTTTATAGGGTGGGAGAAAAACAATATCTGGATAAAAACCCACATTATTACAGGGAGAGCAAAGTCTCCACATCAAAGGCACCTTAGATGAGCATCAAACCAGAGAATGTCTTGCTCTTGGTTGGCAGTGCTATTCCCTGAATCATTTTGCCACCCTTGATAGATGATAGCAGTGTACTAAGTTTCAGGATTAAGTTAAAGTGCAGTGTGGGAGCTGTATTTTTGGTAGAAGATATTGATTTGTTTATTAAGCAGTGGGCACATCATACTGTGTCAACACTGAGGACATATGTTGCAATTCTTCTAATCCCAAATCTGAGAAAACATTGTCCATTCCATGTGACACCTTTAGGTTCATAGGTAGGTACTAGGCTATCTGCCTGAGGGCATTTATAAGCCTAGCCAGAGTGTGTCAGCTTTCACCACCCCATTGATTAATTAACTGAGCCTCTGTCAAGAATAGCCAATGAAGTGATCCCAGGGGTGTATTTTCTCTTACCCATCCACTCGTCAAGGTTTCTCTTGAAGAATGTTAGTAAGGGGCTCTGCCTAATGTAGTTAGGAATTTTGTTCCAAAGCATGGGGAGTCTCTGTGACAGGAATCTATCCCTCCAGCATGTTCTATTTATTGTTGTGGTGAGGTTTAGCTCACTAAAGCGAGTGCTCGCAGTGACTTGGATTTATTTAGGTGGAGCATGTCCATCAATTCTGAGTTGGACATGGCTTTGTAAGTCAGGCAGAGATCACCTCTGAGTAAGCGATATGCCACTGAGTACAGCTGGAGTTTTTCCAGTCGAGCTGCATAGGACATACATTTGAGACCAGTAATCCTCTTGGTGAGGTACTTTTGTGGTCTTTCCAGCTGTTGGAAGTGTCTTGTGAGGTACATCCCAAACAGGGCGTTTTACTCTATGATGAGTCTGATGAGTGATGAGTAGAGGGGCAATATAACCTCTTTACTTCTAGATGCGAACCTTTTAGTAATTAGATGGGCTACATAGACGGATTTCCTAACTACTTTGGCAATATGATTGTCAAAGGAGAGATGTTTACTATCTACCTGGGTCCCCAGATCTCTTATTACCTCTTCTGTATTAAGGGGGCTGCCACCTCTGTGGTAATTCATGGGTGTTTTGTTTTTCCCAAATGGGATGACTATGCATTTTTTGGCATTTAGCTTGAGACCATGACTTTGACACCAGGTGTCCGTCTCAGTAAGGCCCTTTTGGAAAATGTCTGTATCAGTTGGAGAGTCAATTATGCCTCCCAGTTTGCAATCATCGGTGAACTTGGTTAGCCATAGTCCTCCTGTGTTTGCCTGTACTTCTGAGAAGTATATGCCAAACAGTAGGGGTCCCAGGACCGTGCTGTGTGGGACACCACTTGTGACTGGTTTAGAGTCGGACCTGGAGCCCACTATTCTTACCGTGTGAGTTCTGTCTGTAAGTCAGTTGGCAACCCATCTCGTGACATTGGGGTTTATGTTCAGGCTGGTGAGTTTTTCTATAATTCCCGAGTGGGGAATGGTGTCAAAAGCCTTGGCGAGGTCAAGGTAGGCTGTGTGAACTACCTTCCCCTCATCTATGGCCTTGGTGACTGTCTCGAAGAAGTCAACCAGGTTTAGTAGGCATGATCTGCACTTAACAAAGCCGAACTTGGTCAGGTCAAGTGTTTGGAGGTTCCCAATGTCTTTGTTAATGAGTTTCATGATGATGCGCTCCATAGCCTTGCAGACCAGGTTCATAGGTTCATACTAGGCTATCTGCCCTGGGGCAATTATAAGCCTAGCCCAATTTTGTTTGGCTTACGCCACCCCTTGATGTGAGTATACTGTGGCCTTTTTAAGGTTTAGTTTGCTGTGCCTCTGTCTAATAGTGACACGGAAGTAATCCCCGGGACAAACCTACGATCCCCCATCCACTTATCAAGATTCTTCTTGAAGAGATTCAGTGAGGTGCTCTGCCTAACATGAATTGGAATTCTGTTCCAGAGTGAAGGGAGCCTCTGGGTTATGAATCTGTCACTCCAGCAAGTTCTATTTATTTCAGTGCTGAGGTTCAAGTCCCTCGAGCTTGTGGTTCTAAGTGATTTAGATTTACTGAGGTGGAGCATGTCCATTAATTCTGGATTGGACATAGCTTTATACGTCAAGCATAGATCGCCTCGAAGTAGGCGGTATGCAACTGAGTACAGCTGGAGTTTTTTTAACCGAGCAGCATATGGCATCTGTTTGAGTCCCTTGATCCTCTTGGTGAGGTACTTTTGGGGTCTTTCTAATTGCTGCAGGTGTCGGGTAAGGTACATCCCAAAAGGGGCATTGTATTCTATGATGGGCCTGATGAGCGATGAATAAAGGGGCACGATTACCTCTCTTGATCTAGATGTGAATCCTTTCATGATGAGGTGCGCTATGTAAAAGGTCTATCTAACCACTTTGGTAATGTGGTTCTCAAAGGAGGGATTGCTATCAACTTGGGTCCCCAAATCCCTAATTACTTTCTCTGTACTTAATGGGTTACCGCCTATGTGGTAATTTGTGGGCACATTGTTTTTGCCAAAGGGTATGACTATACACTTTTTGGCATTTAGCTTTAGACCATGGCTCTGGCACCAGTTATCCGTCTCTGTGAGACCTTTTTGAAGGATGTTTGTGTCAGCTGGAGAGTTGATTATGGCGCCTAGTTTGCAGTCATCTGCAAACTTGGTGAGCCATAGTCCTCCCACGTTGGCCTGTACCTCGGAAAAGTATATACCGAACAAGAGCGGTCCCAGGACAGAACCTTGTGGGACACCACTTGTGACTGGTTTTGAGTCTGACATGGCTCCAGCAACTCTCACTCTGTGGGTTCTGTCTTTGAGCCAGTTTGCGACCCATCTTGTGACATAGGGGTTTATATTTAAGCTGGATAGCTTATCTATAATGCCCGAGTGGGGTATTGTGTCAAATGCCTTTGCTAGGTCCAGATAGGCTGTGTGGACTACCCTCCCTTCATCTATGGCTTTGGTGACTGTTTCGAAGAAGTCAACCAGGTTCAAAAGGCAGGATCTGCCCTTGACGAAGCCGAACTGGGTAGGATCTAGTGTCTGTAGGTCCCCAATGTCTTTTTTTATGAGCTCCATGATGATCCTCTCCATAGCCTTGCAGACTAAGCTAGTCAGGCTTATGGGGCGATAGTTTCCAGGGTCAGTCAGGCTTATGGGATGATAGTTACCAGGGTCAGTTGTGGCCCCTCCTTTGTGGAGTGGAATAACCGTTGCTGTGCACCATTCTATGGGCACTTAGCTGTGGAAAGGCTGAACAGTGTGTTTAGGTGGGGGGGGTTAGTTCATTCTGTAGTTCGTGCAAGATGCAGCCTGGGACACCATCTGGCCCCATTGACATTGTGCTTTTGGCTTTTGAAAGAGCTGTTTTCACCTGTGCGTCTGTGATTTCGGGGACACTACACTTTTCCGGTATTGTTGTGGGCCCTTTTAGGGGTGAGAGGGGGGTGAAGTTTGCACTGAATCTAGCTGCCAGGATGTTGGCAATATCAGTGGGTTCAGTATATTTTGTGCTATTTTGCACTAGCTCAGAGCATATCTGCAAGTTGCCACTTAGACTCTTGACATAGCTAAAGAAGGCTTTGTGGTTATCTTTCAAATCCTTGGCTATTTTTCTTTCGAAGTTAGCCTTGGAGAATTTTATCAGGGACCTTACTTTCTTACTGATACTGATCAGGGATGTCTTTCCTTCTTGAGATTTGCTTTTTTTCTGAACTAGTTTCCTCCTTCTATTGTATAGCCTGTTTATGGCAGGGGTCAACCAGACTGGTTTCCTTCTCTTAGGGGAGTGAGTCTTTGTTTTGCTAGGGATGACATGATCCATGCATCCTTGTAGGTGCTCATAGATTGCATTTGTAAAGGTTCCTGCATCTTGGACACTGTTTTCCTTTAGCATGGGGGCTGCGAAACTTACCACCTCTGTCTTAAGTAAGGTGAAGTTTGCTATAGAAAAGTTTTTTCTGTGGTTTCCTTGGTTGGAGGTGGTGGTGGTGTGGTGTGGACATCCAGAGTGATTAGTTTATGGTCTGATCTAACCAGTGACGGGTTAACCTCTGGTGCGGAACACCTGTCGCCCATGTTGGTGATGACCAGGTGCAATATGTTTTCACCTCTGGTAGGGGAGTTTACCAGCTGATCCGGCGCATTTGAGTTGATAAATTCCAGGAAGCGCTGGACCTGGGAGTTTGTACTTGAGTAGTTTTCCCAGTTAATGGTAGGGTAATTGAGATCACCCAATATCAGGGTGTTTGGTAGGACCTTCATGTTTTCCAGTGTCTCCAGAAAGGCAGGGTGGTGGTCCTGGGTCATGGGGGGGTAATCTGTAGCAGGCCACAATTTGCACTGCAGATTTGCCTAATGTTAGCTGCACATGGATGATCTCAGAGGTATCATGCTGCTCCACTAACCTGGAGGTGTAGGTATCCTGGATGAATATGGATACGCCCCCTCCTTTTGTGTTTCAGTCCATGTTCTGTGGCCGAAATGTGTGGTATGAGTTGTAGCCCGGTAGTGCTGCAGTGCTCTGTGGAGCCTTGAACCAGGTTTCAGTTACTGCACAGATGTCGATGTTCTCCATACTGAGGAGTGCTTCAAGCACATGCATTTTGAGATTTAAACTCCTGGCATTGAGTAGTATACCCCTCATTTTTTTATTTGTGCTGTTTACCTAGGTGGGTTTGACTTTTGAGCCTTGCCTAAAAAAGGCTCTATGGGGGCAGCAAGAGCCTTGGCCAGTATTTGAAAGCCTAGGGGTGACAGGTGGAAGCCATCTCTTGCGAAGCAATGAGGCCTGTCAATTATGTTGTTCCAGGCTGACAGACACTGGATCCCCTTTGAATGACACCAGAAGCTTAGCCAATTGTTGAAATTGATCATTTTTTTCTTTATACTGCAGTATCATTCTTGGTAAAGGCAGGATGCTACTCAGGGTTAGGGTTATACTTGCCTGGGCTACATGATCAGAGAGCTCTTCCATGTCTCTTTTCATGTAGTTCAGGAAGGTACGTCTCAGGTCATTCACACCAACATGAACAATGACAGAGTCATATTTGTACTTGTTCTGGAGTGACCTGAGTGCTTGTGTTATGTGACAGATTCTGGCTCCCGACAGGCAGCTAACAGTAACCTTCTCCTTGTCCAGCCTAGTGAGTGGGACGTCAGTGTGCCTGACTATAGAGTCACCTATTACTAATGTGTTAGGTATGTTATTTTGCCTTAAGGGCTGTGATTGTGCGGCACACTGATTTTGTGTTTTATATGTTGTCTGATTTGTGACGGGAGGTGCAGATTTTTTGGGTGTCTGCCTTGGAGGTCTGTGATGCTTTTTCAGGTTTTTATTTAAAGCCTCCGAGTATGATTTTGTGTATTTATGTGTATTTGTTGCCAGTGCTGGTTTAGTATGTCTGTGTGAGGCTGGAGGTGTGGTGCAAGTATTAACCTTCTCCTCATGACTGCCTGTTCCAGTCTTGGGTGGAAAGAGCTTAGCCTCCAATTTAGCTATATAATTGCATCTCTCGCATATGTTAATGTTTTGTGGTAGGAGGAGAGGGTTGTCTGTGTACATGAGGCAGTTGTAACATTGCCTCTGGATACCCAGGTTCACCAGCTGGACTGGAGAGTATACCTGAAATTGCCCTTTGGTCATGCCTGAATAGTAGGGTGAGCTGCTTAGTCACTTGGTTGGTGAGGGATGAATAGTGAACCTTGCCCTGCTGGGCAATGAAGTGTTGGGGTATATTAGTGCTTGCTATTAGGTCTGACCAAGTGCTGGACTGTAGGATGCGTTTTAAGTGCTTAGGTTGAGAGTTAGACTACTTTACAGGGGAAAACTGAAGAGGAGACTTGGTGGAGCCAGGATAAATTTAGCCCTAGCTAACCGGCGCTGCCCGGACGTGCAAAACCGTGCAAACGCGGTTTTTACAGCAGTGAAATGAAAGATATATAAATTAGCCCAAAATGGCCTATAAACAACTAACTTCTGGGCTGGAACCACTCCTCCAGGGACAGATGGCTGCTCAAAGCTCCCTCTCTCACAGGTGAACAGAGAAACCTCCCTCTATCCAAGTAAGGTATGGGCAACTCAGAAAATTGTAACACAGCCCTGAATTCAGCACTAGCCTGAAAACTGGAAACAAGGAAAAAAAATTTTTTTTTTGAAAAGATAAGGCAAAAACAGTAAAAAATACACTTAAAACAGCTTTAAATGACTACAAACAGTAAAAAATACACTTAAAACAGCTTTAGATGACTACAAGCAATCAAAAAAGGCTTTTAAACAAATTACCTAATTAACCAGTAAAAAAAATCTCAAAACTGAGCCCTGTTCCTGTAGTCTTCCATCAGACAAGTTCTAACTGCACACTCTTGCCACTGGGGGTGCAGGGGAACCTTCTCCAAAAAAAAAGGCCTGGATTAGTGCTCAAGTTATACAAACAAAGCTAGATTCAGCAGGCCTAGATCTAGTCTATGCTACAGCAAACAAGGCACACCAATTTCAGTAAGAAACAGTTCAAATATGCAGGCACTATAAGCCTTTAACCAGAAATTCCCAGCTCAGAAGGGCAGAGTCCAGCCTCTTCTCCCACAAGAGTGCAGACCATGAACCTTCTTAATGTAAAATAACTGGCCTGAAGCCCAAGTGCTTAAACCAGAACTAATACACTTTTAGAATAACAGACACTGAGCCCTCAATCAGCAGTTTCCAACTTAGAAGGATGTAAGCTACCTGCCCTGCCACAACAGTGCAGACCACAAACCTTCTTAATGTAAAGCAACTGGTCTGAAGCCCAAGTGCTTAAACCAAAAGGCTTAGAATGATAGCTACACTTTAATCACATTACTACCAAGCAGCAATAATTACAATTGAATACTTTTAAGAAGGCCTGGATTAGTGCTCAAGTTATGCAATCAAAGCTAGATTCAGCAGGCCTCGATCTAGTCTATGTGACAGCAAACAAGGCACACCAATTTCAGTAGGGAACATTTCAAATATGCAGGCACTATAAGCCTTTAACCAGACATTCCCAGCTCAGAAGGGCAGTGTCCAGCCACTCCTCCCACAAGAGAGCAGACCACGAACCTTATTAATATAAAACAACTGGCCTGAAGCCCAAATGCTTAAACCAGAACTAATACACTTTTAGAACAACAGACACTGAGCCCTCAATCAGCAGTTTCCAACTTAGAAGGATGTAAGCTACCTGTCCTGCCACAACAGTGCAAACCACAAACCTTCTCAATATAAAACAACTGGTCTGAAGCCCAAGTGCTTAAACCAAAAGGCTTAGAATGATAGCTACACTTTAATCAGGTTACTAACAAGCAGTAATAATTACAATTGAATACTTTTAAGATGGCCTGGATTAATGCTCAAGTTATGCAAACAAAGCTAGATTCAGCAGGCCTGGATCTAGTCTATGCTACAGCAAACAAGGTGCACCAATTTCAGTAGGAAACACTTCAAATATGCAGGCACTATAAGCCTTTAACCAGAAATTCCCAGCTCAGAAGGGCAGAGTCCAGCCTCTTCTCCCACAAGAGTGCAGACCACGAAACTTCTTAATGTAAAATAACTGGCCTAAAGCCCAAGTGCTTAAACCAGAACTAAAACACATTTAGAATAACAGACACTGAGCCTTCAATCAGCAGTTCCCAGCTTAGAAGGATGTAAGCTACCTGACCTGCCACAACAGTGCAGACCACAAACCTTCATAATGTAAAATAACTGGTCTGTAGCGCAACTGCTTAAACCAAAAGGCTTAGAATGATAGTTACACCAAGTAGTGATAAATACAATTGAGTACTTTTAAGATGACGCAAAAGCAAAATAAACTAAAAAGAAATACAAATACAGTAAAAGCAGATGAAAAAAGTGCAAATTTTTTTTTTGAGTGAGCAAATGAGATGGGCCCAGGAGGAGTATCCAAATGCAAACTCACAAGACAGGCGGGCAGTTTCAAAGCCACCAAGATTAACACCAAAACAAAAACAGGGAGGGTGGGTGAAGAACTAACTGAAAAAAACAGAGCCAAAATGTCCAGATAGATAATATTCAATGCAACACAAATAAATTAATTTAAATGCTGTATTATTTGAAAAAAAGTGCAGATACCCCCACTTATCACTGGCTATTCAAGAATTCTAACAAGCATTAACAGAAAAAATAGAACCACAACCTCCAGCTGGATAGTATTCAATGCAACACAAATTAATCAATATAAATGCTCTATTACTTGAAAAAAAGTGCAGATACCTCCACTTATGACTGGCTATTCAAGAATTCTAAAAAGCATTAACTGTAATAACAGAGCCACAACTTCCAGCTAGATAGTATTCAATGCAACACAAATACATTAACTTAAACGCTGTATTATTTGAAAAAAAAAGTGCAGATGCCCCCACTTATCACAGGCAATTCAAGAATTCTAAAAAGCATTAACTGAAAAAACAGAGTCACATCTTCAAGCTAGATACTATTCAATGCAACACAAATAAATCAATTTAAATGCTGTATTATTTGAAAAAAGTGCAGATACCACCACTTATAACTGGCAATTCAAGAAATCTAACAAGCATTAACTGAAAAAAACAGAGCCACATCTTCCAGCTATAGTATTCAATGCAATACAAACAAATACATTTAAATGCTGTATTATCTGAAAAAAGTGCAGATAAAAATTTACTTAAATCCACTTAATACGTCCAGTTGATTTGATTTCATGTAAGTCATAGCTGGCCAAAGCTCAGAGTTTAAGCAGAAAATAATCCAAAATGTACCACTTATATAAGGCAGAAACCAAATAACAATGACATAAACTATCCCCACTTATCACTGGCTATTCAAGAATTCTAACAAGCATTAACTGAAAAAACAGAGCCACAACTTCCAGCTAGATAGTATTCAATGCAACACAAATAAATCAATTTAAATGCTGTATTATTTGAAAAAAGTGCAGATACCCCCAATTATCACTGACTATTCAAGAATTCTAACAAGGATTAACTGAAAAAACAGAGCCACAACTACCAGCTAGATGGTATTCAAAGCAACACAAAGAAATCAATTTCAATGCTGTATTATTTGAAAAAAGTGCAGATAATCCCACTTATCACTGGCTATTCAAGAATTCTAAAAAGCATAAACTGAAAAAACAGAGCCACAACTTCCAGCTAGATAGTTTCCATTGCAACACAAATAAATCAATTTAAATGCTGTATTATTTGAAAAAAAGTGCAGATACCCCCACTTATAACTGGCAATTCAGGAATTCTAACAAGCATTAACTGAAAAACAGAGCCACAACTTCCAGCTAGATAGTGTTGAATGCAACACAAATAAATCAATTTAAATGCTGTATTATTTGAAAAAAGTGCAGATAAATATTTACTTAAATGTACTTAATACGTCCAGTTGATTTGATTTCATATAGGTCTTAGCTGGCCAAAGCTCAAAGTTTAAGCAGAAAATAATCCAAAATGTACCACTTATATAAGGCAGAAACCAAATAACAATGAAGTAAACTACCCCCACTTATCACTTGCTATTCAAGAATTCTAACGAGCATTAACTGAAAAAAACAAAGCCACAACTTCCAACTAGATAGTATTCAATGCAACACAAATAAATCAATTTAAATGCTGTATTATTTGAAAAAAAAGTGCAGATACCCCCACTTATCACTGGCTATTCAAGAATTCTAACAAGCATTAACTAAAAAAACAGAGCCACAACTTCCAGCTAGATAGTATGCAATGCAACACAAATAAATCAATTTAAATGCTGTATTATTTTAAAAAAGTGCAGATAAAGATTTACTTAAATTCACTTAATACGTCGAGTTGATTTGATTTCATGTAGGTCTTAGCTGGCCAAAGCTCAGAGTTTAAGCAGAAAATAATCCAAAATGTATCACTTATATAAGGCAGAAACCAAATAACAATGACGTAAACTACCCCCACTTATCACTGGCTACTCAAGAATTGTAACAAGCATTAACTGAAAAAACAGAGCCACAACTTCCAGCTAGATAGTATTCAATGCAACACAAAAAAATCAATTTAAATGCTGTATTATTTGAAAAAAAGTGCAGATACCCCAACTTATCACTGGCTATTTAAGAATTCTAACAAGCGTTAACTGAAAAATCAGAGCACAACTTTCAGGTAGTTAGTATTCAATACAACTCAAATAAGTCAATTTAAATGCTGTATTATTTGAAAAAAAAGTGCAGATACCCCTACTCGTCACTGGCAATTCAAGAATTCTAACAAGCATTAACTGAAAAAAGAGAGCCACAACTTCCAGCTAGATAGTATTCAATGCAACACAAATAAATCAATTTCAATGCTGTATTATTTGAAAAAAGTTCAGATAACCCCACTTATCACTGGCTATTCAAGAATTCTAACAAGCATTAACTGAAAAAACAGAGCCACAGCTTCCATAGGTTCATAGGTTCATATGTAGGTACTAGGCTATTGGCCCTAGGGCCTATATAAGCCTAGCCAAAGGTACCCTGGCTTTCGCCACCCAAGAAAATTATTTTCCTGTGCCACTGTCGAGCAGAGCCAGAGAAGTGATCCCAGGGTGAATTTCCTATCACCCATCCAATAATCAAGATTTTTCTTGAAGAGTGTTAATGAGGAGCTTTGTTTGATCTAGATAGGTAGTTTGTTCCAGAGTATGGGAAGTCTCTGGGACAGGAATCTACCCTGCCAGCATGTCCACAACTTCCAGATAGATAGTATTCAATGCAACACAAATAAATCAATTAAAATGCTGTATTATTTGAAAAAAAGTGCATATACCCCCACTTATCACTGGCTATTCAAGAATTCTAACAAGCATTAACTGGAAAAACATAGCCACAACTTCCAGCTAGATAGTATTCAATGCAACACAAATAAATCAATTTAAATGCTGTATTATTTGAAAAAAGTGCAGATAACACCAATTATCACTGGCAATTCAATAATTCTAACATGCATTAACTGAAAAAACAGAGCCACAACTTCCAGCTAAATAGTATTCAATGCAACACAAATAAATCAATGTAAATGCTGTATTATTTGAAAAAGTGCAGATATACCCACTTATCACTGGCTATTCAAGAATTCTAAAAAGCATAAACTGAAAAAACAGAGCCACAACTTCCAGCTAGATAGTTTCCATTGCAACACAAATAAATCAATTTAAATGCTGTATTATTTGAAAAAAAGTGCAGATACCCCCACTTATAACTGGCAATTCAGGAATTCTAACAAGCATTAACTGAAAAACAGAGCCACAACTTCCAGCTAGATAGTGTTGAATGCAACACAAATAAATCAATTTAAATGCTGTATTATTTGAAAAAAGTGCAGATAAATATTTACTTAAATGTACTTAATACGTCCAGTTGATTTGATTGCATATAGGTCTTAGCTGGGCAAAGCTCAATGTTTAAGCAGAAAATAATCCAAAATGTTCCACTTATATAAGGCAGAAACCTAATAACAATGAAGTGAACAACCCCACTTATCACTTGCTATTCAAGAATTCTAACGAGCATTACCTGAAAACTACAAAGCCACAACTTCCAACTAGATAGTATTCAATGCAACACAAATAAATCAATTTAAATGCTGTATTATTTGAAAAAAGTACAGATACCCCCACTCATCATTGGCTATTCAGGAATTCTAACAAGCATTAACTAAAAAACAGAGCCACAACTTCCAGCTAGATAATATTCAATGCAACACAAATAAATCAATTTAAATGCAGTATTATTTGAAAAAAGTGCAGATAAAGATTTACTTAAATTCACTTATACGCCGAGTTGATTTGATTTCATGTAGGTCTTAGCTGGCCAAAGCTCAGAGTTTAAGCAGAAAATAATCCAAAATGTATCACTTATATAAGGCAGAAACCAAATAACAATGACGTAAACTACCCCCACTTATCACTGGCTACTCAAGAATTGTAACAAGCATTAACTGAAAAAACAGAGCCACAACTTCCAGCTAGATAGTATTCAATGCAACACAAAAAATCAATTTAAATGCTGTATTATTTGAAAAAAAGTGGAGATACCCCCACTTATCACTGGCTATTTAAGAATTCTAACAAGCGTTAACTGAAAAATCAGAGCACAACTTTCAGGTAGTTAGTATTCAATACAACTCAAATAAGTCAATTTAAATGCTGTATTATTTGAAAAAAAAGTGCAGATACCCCTACTCGTCACTGGCAATTCAAGAATTCTAACAAGCATTAACTGAAAAAGAGAGCCACAACTTCCAGCTAGATAGTTTTCAATGCAACACAAATAAATCAATTTCAATGCTGTATTATTTGAAAAAAGTTCAGATAACCCCACTTATCACTGGCTATTCAAGAATTCTAACAAGCATTAACTGAAAAACAGAGCCACAGCTTCCATAGGTTCATAGGTTCATATGTAGGTACTAGGCTATTGGCCCTAGGGCCTATATAAGCCTAGCCAAAGGTACCCTGGCTTTCGCCACCCAAGAAAATTATTTTCCTGTGCCACTGTCGAGCAGAGCCAGAGAAGTGATCCCAGGGTGAATTTCCTATCACCCATCCAATAATCAAGATTTTTCTTGAAGAGTGTTAATGAGGAGCTTTGTTTGATCTAGATAGGTAGTTTGTTCCAGAGTATGGGAAGTCTCTGGGACAGGAATCTACCCTGCCATCATGTCCACAACTTCCAGATAGATAGTATTCAATGCAACACAAATAAATCAATTAAAATGCTGTATTATTTGAAAAAAAGTGCATATACCCCCACTTATCACTGGCTATTCAAGAATTCTAACAAGCATTAACTGGAAAAACATAGCCACAACTTCCAGCTAGATAGTATTCAATGCAACACAAATAAATCAATTTAAATGCTGTATTATTTGAAAAAAGTGCAGATAACACCAATTATCACTGGCAATTCAATAATTCTAACATGCATTAACTGAAAAAACAGAGCCACAACTTCCAGCTAAATAGTATTCAATGCAACACAAATAAATCAATGTAAATGCTGTATTATTTGAAAAAGTGCAGATATACCCACTTATCACTGGCTATTCAAGAATTCTAAAAGCATAAACTGAAAAACAGAGCCACAACTTCCAGCTAGATAGTTTCCATTGCAACACAAATAAATCAATTTAAATGCTGTATTATTTGAAAAAAAGTGCAGATACCCCCACTTATAACTGGCAATTCAGGAATTCTAACAAGCATTAACTGAAAAACAGAGCCACAACTTCCAGCTAGATAGTGTTGAATGCAACACAAATAAATCAATTTAAATGCTGTATTATCTGAAAAAAGTGCAGATAAATATTTACTTAAATGTACTTAATACGTCCAGTTGATTTGATTTCATATAGGTCTTAGCTGGCCAAAGCTCAAAGTTTAAGCAGAAAATAATCCAAAATGTACCACTTATATAAGGCAGAAACCAAATAACAATGAAGTAAACTACCCCCACTTATCACTTGCTATTCAAGAATTCTAACGAGCATTAACTGAAAAAAACAAAGCCACAACTTCCAACTAGATAGTATTCAATGCAACACAAATAAATCAATTTAAATGTTGTATTATTTGACAAAAGTGCAGATACCCCCACTTATCCCTGGCTATTCAAGAATTCTAACAAGCATTAACTAAAAAAACAGAGCCACAACTTCCAGCTAGATAGTATGCAATGCAACACAAATAAATCAATTTAAATGCTGTATTATTTTAAAAAAGTGCAGATAAAGATTTACTTAAATTCACTTAATACGTCGAGTTGATTTGATTTCATGTAGGTCTTAGCTGGCCAAAGCTCAGAGTTTAAGCAGAAAATAATCCAAAATGTATCACTTATATAAGGCAGAAACCAAATAACAATGACGTAAACTACCCCCACTTATCACTGGCAACTCAAGGACTGTAACAAGCATTAACTGAAAAAACAGAGCCACAACTTCCAGCTAGACAGTATTCAATGCAACACAAATAAATCAATTTAAATGCTGTATTATTTGAAAAAAGTGCAGATACCCCAATTTATTACTGGCTATTTAAGAATTCTAACAAGCGTTAACTGAAAAAAAAGAACCACAACTTTCAGCTAGATAGTATTAAATGCAACTCAAATAAGTCAATTTAAATGCTGTATTATTTAAAAAAAGTGCAGATACCCCCACTTATCACTGGCTATTCAAGAATTCTAACAAGCATTAACTGAAAAAAACAGAGGCATGACTTCCAGCTAGACAGTATTCAATGCAACAAAAATAAATCAATTTAAATGCTGTATTATTTGAAAAAAGTGCAGATACCCCCACTTATCACTGGCTATTCAAGAATTCTAACAAGCATTAACTGAAAAACAGAGCCACATCTTCCAGCTAGATACTATTGAATGCAACACAAATAAATCAATTTAAATGCTGTATTATTTGAAAAAAGTGCAGCTAAAGATTTACTTAAATGCACTTAATACGTCCAGTTGATTTGATTTCATGTAGGTCTTAGCTGGCCAAAGCTCAAAGTTTGAGCAGAAAATAATCCAAAATGTACCACTTATATAAGGCAGAAACCAAATAACAATGAAGTAAACTACCCCCACTTATACTGGCTATTCAGGAATTCTAACAAGCATTAACTAAAAAAACAGAGCCACAACTTCCAGCTAGATAGTATTCAATGCAACACAGATAAATCCATTTAAATGCTGTATTATTTGAAAAAGTGCAGATACCCCCACTTATCACTGGCTATTCAAGAATTCTAACAAGCATTAACTGAAAAAACAGAGCCACAACTTTCAGCTAGTCAGTATTCAATGCAACACAAATAAATCAATTTAAATGCTGTATTATTTTAAAATAGTGCAGATAAAGATTTACTTAAATTCACTTAATATGTCCAGTTGATTTGATTTCATGTAGGTCTTAGCTGGCCAAAGCTCAGAGTTTAAGCAGAAAATAATCCAAAATGTATCACTTATATAAGGCAGAAACCAAATAACAATGAAGTAAACTACCCCCACTTATCACTGGCAACTCAAGAACTGTAACAAGCATTAACTGAAAAACAGAGCCAAAACTTCTAGCTAGACAGTATTCAATGCAATACAAATAAATCGATTTAAATTCTGTATTATTTGAACAAAAGTCCAGATACCCCCACTTATCACTGGCAATTCAAGAATTCTAACAAGCATTAATTGAAAAAACAGAGCCACAACTTCCAGCTAGATAGTATTCAATGCAACACAAATAAATCAAATTTAATGCTGTATTATTTGAAAAAGGTTCAGTCAAAGATTAACTTAAATTCACTTAATACGTCCAGTTGATTTGATTTCATGTAGGTCTTAGCTGGCCAAAGCTCAGAGTTTAAGCAGAAAATAATCCAAAATATGCCACTTATATAAGGCAGAAACCAAATAACAATGAAGTAAACTACTCCCACTTATCACTGGCTATTCAATAATTTTAACAAGCGTTAACTGAAAAATCAGAGCACAACTTCCAGCTAGATAGTATTCAATACAACACAAATAAATCAATTTAAATGCTGTACTACTTGAAAAAAAGTGCAGATACCCCCACTTATCACTGGCAATTCAAGAATTCTAACAAGCATTAACAGAAAAAAACAGAGCTACAACTTCCAGCTAGATAGTATTCAATGCAACACAAATAAATCAATTTCAGTGCTGTATTATTTGAAAAAAGTTCAGATAACCCCACTTATCACTGGCTATTCAAGAATTCTAACAAGCATTAACTGAAAAAAACAGAGCCACAGCTTCCATAGGCTCATAGGTTCATAGGTAGGTACTAGGCTATTGGCCTTAGGGCCTATATAAGCCTAGCCAAAGGTACCCTGGCTTTTGCCACCCAAAAAAATTATTTTCCTGTGCCACTGTCGATCAGAGCCACAGAAGTGATCCCCGGGGTGAATTTCCTATCTCCCTTCCAATCATCAAGATTTTTCTTGAAGAGTGCTAATGAGGAGCTTTGTTTGATATAGATAGGTAGTTTGTTCCAGAGTATGGGAAGTCTCTGGGACAGGAATCTATCCCTCCAGCATGTTCTGTTTATTGTGGTGATGAGGTTTAGGTCCCTAGAGTGTGTAGCTCATAGGGATTGGGATTTCTTTAAGTGGAGCATGTCTAAAAGCTGGGGGTTTGACATAGCTTTGTGTGTTAGGCAGAGATCGCCACTGAGTAGGTGATATGCAACAGAGTAAAGCTGCAGTTTTTTGAGACGGTCTGCATAGGGCATCTTTTTGAGGCCAGTAATCCTCTTTGTGAGGTATTTCTGTGGCCTTTCCAGATGTTGTAGATGTCTTGTGAGGTACATACCAAAAGGGGCATTGTACTCTATAATGGGTCTAATGAGTGACGAGTAGAGGGGGACAATGACCTCTTTTTTCCTGAATGAGAAACCTTTTGTGATGAGGTGTGCCACATAGAAGGATTTCCTGACTACTGTGGTGATGTGATTATCAAAGGAGACACTACTGTCCACCTGTGTCCCAAGGTCTCTTATCACACTTTCAGTGTTAAGTAGACTACCACCTATGTGGTAGTTCATGGGTACTGAGTTTTTACCAAAAGGAATGACAATGCACCTTTTGGCATTGAGCTTGAGGCCATGGCTTTGACACCAGGCATCTGTCTCAACAAGGCCCTTTTGTAGGATGTCCACATCTTTTGGAGTTTTGATTATGGCTCCTAGTTTGCAGTCATCTGCAAACTTCATTAGCCAAAGACCTTCTGTGTTTGCCTGTACTTCAGAGAAGTAGATACCAAACAGGAGAGGACCCAGGACTGAACCCTGTGGTACTCCACTTGTCACTTGTCTGAAGCTGGATTTGGAGTCTGTTACTTTCACAGTGTGGGTTCTGTCAGTGAGCCAGTTGGCAACCCATCTTGTGACATAGGGATTTATACCTAGTTTAGTGAGTTTATCTATAATTCCAGAGTGGGGGATGGTGTCAAAAGCCTTGGCGAGATCTAGATAGGCTGTGTGATCCACCTTACCCTCATCTACAGCTTTGGTGACTGCTTCAAAGAAGTCTATCAAGTTTAGGAGACATGATCTCCCTTTTACAAACCCGAACTGTGTGGGGTCCTGAGTTTGGAGATTGCCAATGTCATTGTTTATAAGTTCCATGATGATACGCTCCATAGCCTTGCAGACCAGGGTCATTAGGCTAATGGGGCGGTAATTTCCAGGGTCTGTGGTGACTCTCCCTTTGTGGAGTGAGATAACTGTCGCTGTGCACCATTCAGTGGGCACATAGCCTGAGGTGAGGCTATGATTGAACATGGTACTTAGGTGGGTTGCCAGTTCATTCTGTAGTTCATATAGAACACAGCCTGGGATGTCGTCAGGTCTCAAGGATGCTGTGTTCTTGGCTTTGGATAGTGTGTTTTTTACCTGTGCAGCCATGATTACAGGAACTTTGCATTCTTCTGGTATAGAGATAGGCCCTTTAGGGGATGACAGAGGGATAAAGTTAGCACTGAGCCTATCTGCCAGGATGTTGGCAATATCTGTTTGTTCTGTATATTTAGTGCCATTGTGCTGTAACTCAGAGCAGATCTCAGTGTTGCCATTGTGATTCTTGATATAGCTATAGAATGCTTTGTGGTTGTCTTTAGAGTCAGTGGCGATTTTTTTTCATAACAAGCTTTGGAGGATTTTATGAGGGATCTCAGCTTCTTACTGAAGCTGACCAGGGAGTTTCTCCAATCATGGGATTTTACTCTTTTGTGCAACTGTTTCTTTCTTCTGTTGTAGAGTTTGTTTATGGCAGGGGACCACCAAATTGGCTTCCTTTTTTTGGAGGATAGCATCTTGGTTCTGTTAGGGATTGCACAATACATGCACTCATGTAAGTGCTTATAAAGTGCATTTGTGTAGGATGTAGCAGTCATACCTCTATTGTCCGTCAGCATGGGTGTCGTGAAGTTTGCCACTTCTGTCTTAAGAAGCGTGAAGTTGGCTTTGGAGAATTTTTTTACTGTGGTTTCCCTAATAGGGGGTGGAGGAGGGATGTGGATGTCTAGGGTGGTTAGCTTATGGTCGGATCTTACCAAAGAGGAATTGACCTCTGGTGTGGAGCACTGGTTGCCCATATTGGTAATAACCAGGTCTAGGATATTGCTGCCCCTGGTGGGGGTGTGGATAAGTTGATCCATGGCATTGGAATTTATGAATTCCAGAAAACGTTGAGCACAAGAGATGGTACACGAGTAGTTTTCCCAGTTAATGGTAGGGTAGTTGAAATCGCCCATTATTAGGGTGTTAGGTTGTACCCTAATATTTTCCAGTGTATTAAGAAATGAGGAGTGGGAATCCTGGGACATGGTGGGGGATCTGTAGCAAGCTACAATTTGGATTGCGGTCTTGCCCAGTTAGTTGCACTTGGATAATCTCGGAAGCATTATGCTGAGCAACTAGCCTGGAGGTGTGGATATCCTTAATGAATATGGACATGCCTCTGCCTTTAGTGTTTCGGTCCAGGTTAGGTGGCCGAAAGGTGTGGTATGAATTATAGCCTGGTAATGCAGGGGTACACTCTGGAGCCTTGAACCAGGTCTCTGTCACTGCACAGATGTCGATGTTCTCCATTTTAAGGAGTGCCTCGAGAGAGTGCATTTTGAGGTTTAGACTTCTAGCATTGAGTAACAATACCCTCAGATTCTTCTTGCCTGTACCTGTTAGGGTGGTGAATTTGTCATTTGAACCTTGCCTAAAAAAGGCACTATAGGGGTGGCTAGAGCCTTAGCCATTATCCAGAATCCCACGGGTGACAGGTGCAGGCCATCTCTGGCAAAGCATCGTGGCTAGATAGTATTCACTGCAACACAAATAAATCAATTTAAATTCTGTATTATTTGAAAAAAGTGCAGATACCCCCACTTATAACTGGCAATTCAAGAATTCTAACAAGCATTAACTGAAAAAACAGAGCCACAACTTCCAGCTAGATAGTATTCAATGCAACATAAATAAATAAATTTAAATGCTGTATTATTTGAAAAAAAGTGCAGATAAAGATTTACTTAAATTCACATAATACATCCAGTTGATTTGATTCCATGTAGGTCTTAGCTGACCAAAGCTCAGAGTTTAAGCAGAAAAATAACCCAAAATGTATCACTTATATAAGGCAGAAACCAAATAACAATGAAGTAAACTAGCCCCACTTATCACTGGCTATTCAAGAATTCTAACAAGCATTAACTGAAAAAACAGAGCCACAACTTCCAGCTAGATAGTTTCCAATGCAACACAAATACATCAATTTAAATGCTGTATTATTTGAAAAAAGTGCAGATACCCCCACTTATAACTGGCAATTCAAGAATTCTAACAAGCATTAACTGAAAAAACAGAGCCACCACTTCCAGCTAGATAGTATTCAATGCAACACAAATAAATCAATTTAAATGTTGTATTATTTGAAAAAAGTGCAGATAAAGATTTACTTAAATGCACATAATACGTCCAGTTGATTTGATTTCATGTAGGTCTTAGCTGGCCAAAGCTCAGAGTTTAAGCAGAAAATAATCCAAAATGTACCACTTATATAAGGCAGAAACCAAATAACAATGAAGTAAACTACCCCCACTTATCACTGGCTATTCAAGAATTCTAACGAGCATTAACTGGAAAAAACAGAGCCACAACTTCCAGCTAGATAGTACTCAAGGCAACACAAATAAATCAATTTAAATGCTGTATTATTTGAAAAAAAAGTGCAGATACCCCCACTTATCACTGGCTATTCATTAATTCTAACAAGCATTAACTAATAAACAGAGCCACAACTTCCAGCTAGATAGTATTCAATGCAACACAAATAAATCAATTTAAATGCTGTATTATTTGAAAAAAGTGCAGATACCCCCACTTATCATTGGCTATTCAAGAATTCTAACAAGCATTAACTGAAAAAAAAGAGCTACAACATCCAGCTAGATAGTATTAAATGCAACACAAATAAATCAATTTAAATGCTGTATTATTTGAAAAAAGCACAGATAAAGATTTACTTAAATTCACTTAATACATCCATTTGATTTGATTTAATGTAGGTCTTAGCTGGCCAAAGCTCAGAGTTTAAGCAGAAAATAATCCAAAATGTACCACTTATATAAAGCAGAAACCAAATAACACTCAAGTAAACTACCCCCACGTATCACTGGCTACTCAATAATTTTAACAAGCATTAACTGAAAAAACAGAGCCACAACTTCCAGCTAGATAGTATTCAATGCAACACAAATAAATCAATTTAAATGCTGTATTATTTGAAAAAAGTGCATATACCCCCACTTATCACTGGCTATTCAAGAATTCTAACAAGCATTAACTGAAAAAACAGAGCCACAACTTCCAGCTAGATAGTACTCAATGCAACACAAATAAATCAATTTAAATGCTGTATTATTTGAAAAAAGTGCAGATAACACCAATTATCACTGGCATTTCAAGAATTCTAACATACATTAATTGAAAAAACAGAGCCACAACTTCTAGCTAGATAGTATTCATTGCAACACAAATAAATTAATTTAAATGCTGTATTATTTGAACAAAAGTGCAGACACTCCCACTGATCACTGGCAATTCAAGAATTCTAACAAGCATTAACTGAAAAAACAGAGCCACAACTTCCAGCTAGATAGTATTCAATGCAACACAAATAAATCAATTTAAATGTTGTATTATTTGAAAAAAGTGCAGATAAAGATTTACTTAAATGCACTTAATACGTCCAGTTGATTTGATTTCATGAAGGTCTTAGCTGGCCAAAGCTCATAGTTTAAGCAGAAAATAATCCAAAATGTATCACTTATATAAGGCAGAAACCAAATAACAGTGAAGTAAACTACCCCTACTTATCACTGGCTATTCAAGAATTCTAACAAGCATTAACTGAAAAAACAGAGCCACAACTTCCAGCTAGATCAATGCAACACAAATAAATCAATTTAAATGCTGTATTATTTGAAAAAAGTGGAGATACCCCCACTTATCACTGGCTATTCAAGAATTCTAATAAGCATTAACTGAAAAAAACAGAAACATAACTTCCAGCTAGATAGTATTCAATGCAACACAAATAAATCAATTTAAATGCTGTATTATTTGAAAAAAGTGCAGATAACACCAATTATCACTGGAAATTGAATAATTCTAACATGCATTAACTGAAAAAACAGAGCCACAATTTCCAGCTAAATAGTATTCAATGCAACACAAATAAATCAATGTAAATGCTGTATTATTTGAAAAAGTGCAGATATACCCACTTATCACTGGCAATTCAAGAATTCTAAAAAGCATTAACTGAAAAAACAGAGCCACATCTTCAAGCTAGATACTATTCAATGCAACACAAATAAATCAATTTAAATGCTATATTATTTGAAAAAAGTGCAGATACCACCACTTATAACTGGCAATTCAAGAAATCTAACAAGCATTAACTGAAAAAACAGAGCCACATCTTCCAGCTAGCTAGTATTCAATGCAATACAAATAAATAAATTTAAATGCTGTATTATTTGAAAAAAGTGCAGATAAAGATTTACTTAAATCCACTTAATACGTCCAGTTGATTTGATTTTGTGTAAGTCATAGCTGGCCAAAGCTCAGAGCTTAAGCAGAAAATAATCCAAAATGTACCACTTATATAAGGCAGAAACCAAAATAACAATGAAGTAAACTATCCCCGCTTATCACTGGCTATTCAAGAATTCTAACAAAGATTAACTGAAAAAACAGAGCCACAACTTCCAGCTAGATAGTATTCAATGAAACACAAATAAATCAATTTCAGTGCTGTATTATTTGAAAAAAGTGCATATACCCCCACTTATCACTGGCTATTCAAGAATTCTAACAAGCATTAACTGAAAAAAACAGAGCCACAGCTTCCATAGGCTCATAGGTTCATAGGTAGGTACTAGGCTATTGGCCTTTGGGCCTATATAAGCCTAGCCAAAGGTACCCTGGCTTTAGCCACCCAAAAAAATTATTTTCCTGTGCCACTGTCGATCAGAGCCACAGAAGTGATCCCCGGGGTGAATTTCCTATCTCCCTTCCAATCATCAAGATTTTTCTTGAAGAGTGCTAATGAGGAGCTTTGTTTGATATAGATAGGTAGTTTGTTCCAGAGTATGGGAAGTCTCTGGGACAGGAATCTATCCCTCCAGCATGTTCTGTTTATTGTGGTGATGAGGTTTAGGTCCCTAGAGTGTGTAGCTCATAGAGATTGGGATTTCTTTAAGTGGAGCATGTCTAAAAGCTGGGGGTTTGACATAGCTTTGTGTGTTAGGCTGAGATCGCCACTGAGTAGGCGATATGCAACAGAGTAAAGCTGCAGTTTTTTGAGACGGTCTGCATAGGGCATCTCTTTGAGGCCAGTAATCCTCTTTGTGAGGTATTTCTGTGGCCTTTCCAGTTGTTGTAGATGTCTTGTGAGGTACATACCAAAAGGGGCATTGTACTCTATAATGGGTCTAATGAGTGACGAGTAGAGGGGAACAATGACCTCTTTTTTCCTGAATGAGAAACCTTTTGTGATGAGGTGTGCCACATAGAAGGATTTCCTGACTACTGTGGCGATGTGATTATCAAAGGAGACACTACTGTCCACCTGTGTCCCAAGGTCTCTTATCACACTTTCAGTGTTAAGTAGACTAACACCTATGTGGTAGTTCATGTGTACTGAGTTTTTACCAAAAGGAGTGACAATGCACCTTTTGGCATTGAGCTTGAGGCCATGGCTTTGACACCAGGCATCTGTCTCAACAAGGCCCTTTTGTAGAATGTCCACATCTTTTGGAGTTTTGATTATGGCTCCTAGTTTGCAGTCATCTGCAAACTTCATTAGCCAAAGACCTTCTGTGTTGGCCTGTACGTCAGAGAAGTAGATACCAAACAGGAGAGGACCCAGGACTGAACCCTGTGGTACTCCACTTGTCACTGGTCTGAAGCTGGATTTGGAGTCTGTTACTTTCACAGTGTGGGTTCTGTCAGTGAGCCAGTTGGCAACCCATCTTGTGACATAGGGATTTATACCTAGTTTAGTGAGTTTATCTATAATTCCAGAGTGGGGGATGGTGTCAAAAGCCTTGGCGAGATCTAGATAGGCTGTGTGATCCACCTTACCCTCATCTACAGCTTTGGTGACTGCTTCAAAGAAGTCTATCAAGTTTAGGAGACATGATCTCCCTTTTACAAACCCGAACTGTGTGGGGTCCTGAGTTTGGAGATTGCCAATGTCATTGTTTATAAGTTCCATGATGATACGCTCCATAGCCTTGCAGACCAGGGTCATTAGGCTAATGGGGCGGTAATTTCCGGGGTCTGTGGTGGCTCTCCCTTTGTGGAGTGAGATAACTGTCGCTGTGCACCATTCAGTGGGCACATAGCCTGAGGTGAGGCTATGATTGAACATGGTACTTAGGTGGGTTGCCAGTTCATTCTGTAGTTCATATAGAACACAGCCTGGGATGTCGTCAGGTCTCATGGATGCTGTGTTCTTGGCTTTGGATAGTGTGTTTTTTACCTGTGCAGCCGTGATTACAGGAACTTTGCATTCTTCTGGTATAGAGATAGGCCCTTTAGGGGATGACAGAGGGGTAAAGTTAGCACTGAGCCTATCTGCTAGGATGTTGGCAATATCTGTTTGTTCTGTATATTTAGTGCCATTGTGCTGTAACTCAGAGCAGATCTCAGTGTTGCCATTGTGATTCTTGATATAGCTATAGAATGCTTTGTGGTTGTCTTTAGAGTCAGTGGCGATTTTTTTTCATAACAAGCTTTGAAGGATTTTATGAGGGATCTCAGCTTCTTACTGAAGCTGACCAGGGAGTTTCTCCAATCATGGGATTTTACTCTTTTGTGCAACTGTTTCTTTCTTCTGTTGTAGAGTTTATTTATGGCAGGGGACCACCAGATTGGCTTCCTTTTTTTGGAGGATAGCATCTTGGTTCTGTTAGGGATTGCACAATCCATGCACTCATGTAAGTGCTTATAAAGTGCATTTGTGTAGGATGTAGCAGTCATACCTCTATTGCCCGTCAGCATGGGTGTCGTGAAGTTTGTCACTTCTGTCTTAAGAAGCGTGAAGTTGGCTTTGGAGAATTTTTTTACTGTGGTTTCCCTAATAGGGGGTGGAGGAGGGATGTGGATGTCTAGGGTGATTAGCTTATGGTCGGATCTTACCAAAGAGGAATTGACCTCTGGTGTGGAGCACCGGTTGCCCATATTGGTAATAACCAGGTCTAGGATATTGCTGCCCCTGGTGGGGGTGTGGATAAGTTGATCCATGGCATTATAATTTATGAATTCCAGAAAACGTTGAGCACAAGAGTTGGTACACGAGTAGTTTTCCCAGTTAATGGTAGGGTAGTTGAAATCGCCCATTATTAGGGTGTTAGGTTGTACCCTAATATTTTCCAGTGTATTAAGAAATGAGGAGTGGGAATCCTGGGACATGGTGGGGGATCTGCAGCAAGCTACAATTTGGATTGCGGTCTTGCCCAGTTAGTTGCACTTGGATAATCTCGGAAGCATTATGCTGAGCAACTAGCCTGGAGGTGTGGATATCCTTAATGAATATGGACATGCCTCCGCCTTTAGTGTTTCAGTCCAGGTTAGGTGGCCGAAAGGTGTGGTATGAATTATAGCCTGGTAATGCAGGGGTACACTCTGGAGCCTTGAACCAGGTCTCTGTCACTGCACAGATGTCGATGTTCTCCATTTTAAGGAGGGCCTCGAGAGAGTGCATTTTGAGGTTTAGACTTCTAGCATTGAGTAGCAATACCCTCAGATTCTTCTTGCCTGTACCTGTTAGGGTGGTGAATTTGTCATTTGAACCTTGCCTAAAAAAGGCACTATAGGTGTGGCTAGAGCCTTAGCCAGTATCCAGAATCCCACGGGCGACAGGTGCAGGCCATCTCTGGCAAAGCATCGTGGCTAGATAGTATTCACTGCAACACAAATAAATCAATTTAAATTCTGTATTATTTGAAAAAAGTGCAGATACCCCCACTTATAACTGGCAATTCAAGAATTCTAACAAGCATTAACTGAAAAAACAGAGCCACAACTTCTAGCTAGTTAGTATTCAATGCAACATAAATAAATAAATTTAAATGCTGTATTGTTTGAAAAAAAGTGCAGATAAAGATTTACTTAAATTCACGTAATACATCCAGTTGATTTGATTCCATGTAGGTCTTAGCTGACCAAAGCTCAGAGTTTAAGCAGAAAAATAACCCAAAATGTATTACTTATATAAGGCAGAAACCAAATAACAATGAAGTAAACTAGCCCCACTTATCACTGGCTATTCAAGAATTCTAACAAGCATTAACTGAAAAAACAGATCCACAACTTCCAGCTAGATAGTTTCCAATACAACACAAATACATCAATTTAAATGCTGTATTATTTGAAAAAAAGTGCAGATACCCCCACTTATAACTGGCAATTCAAGAATTCTAACAAGCATTAACTGAAAAAACAGAGCCACAACTTCCAGCTAGATAGTATTCAATGCAACACAAATAAATCAATTTAAATGTTGTATTATTTGAAAAAAGTGCAGATAAAGATTTACTTAAATGCACATAATACGTCCAGTTGATTTGATTTCATGTAGGTCTTAGCTGGACAAAGCTCGGAGTTTAAGCAGAAAATAATCCAAAATGTACCACTTATATAAGGCAGAAACCAAATAACAATGAAGTAAACTACCCCCACTTATCACTGGCTATTCAAGAATTCTAACGAGCATTAACTGGAAAAAACAGAGCCACAACTTCCAGCTAGATAGTACTCAAGGCAACACAAATAAATCAATTTAAATGCTGTATTATTTGAAAAAAAAGTGCAGATACCCCCACTTATCACTGGCTATTCATTAATTCTAACAAGCATTAACTAATAAACAGAGCCACAACTTCCAGCTAGATAGTATTCAATGCAACACAAATAAATCAATTTAAATGCTGTATTATTTGAAAAAAGTGCAGATACCCCCACTTATCATTGGCTATTCAAGAATTCTAACAAGCATTAACTGAAAAAAAAGAGCTACAACATCCAGCTAGATAGTATTAAATGCAACACAAATAAATCAATTTAAATGCTGTATTATTTGAAAAAAGTGCAGATAAAGATTTACTTAAATTCACTTAATACGTCCATTTGATTTGATTTAATGTAGGTCTTAGCTGGCCAAAGCTCAGAGTTTAAGCAGAAAATAATCCAAAATGTACCACTTATATAAAGCAGAAACCAAATAACACTCAAGTAAACTACCCCCACGTATCACTGGCTACTCAATAATTTTAACAAGCATTAACTGAAAAAACAGAGCCACAACTTCCAGCTAGATCGTATTCAATGCTACAGGAAAAAATCAATTTAAATGCTGTATTATTTGAAAAAAGTGCAGATACCCCCACTTATCACTGGCTATTTAAGAATTGTAACAAGCATTAACTGAAAAAACAGAGCCACAACTTCCAGCTAGATAGTATTCAATGCAACACAAATAAATCAATTTAAATGCTGTATTATTTGAAAAAAGTGCATATACCCCCACTTATCACTGGCTATTCAAGAATTCTAACAAGCATTAACTGAAAAAACAGAGCCACAACTTCCAGCTAGATAATATTCAATGCAACACAAATAAATCAATTTAAATGCTGTATTATTTGAAAAAAGTACAGATAACACCAATTATCACTGGCAATTTAAGAATTCTAACATGCATTAACTGAAAAAACAGAGCCACAACTTCTAGCTAGATAGTATTCAATGCAACACAAATAAATTAATTTAAATGCTGTATTATTTGAACAAAAGTGCAGACACTCCCACTGATCACTGGCAATTCAAGAATTCTAACAAGCATTAACTGAAAAAACAGAGCCACAACTTCCAGCTAGATAGTATTCAATGCAACACAAATAAACCAATTTAAATGCTGTATTATTTGAAAAAAGTGCAGATAAAGATTTACTTAAATGCACTTAATACGTCCAGTTGATTTGATTTCATGAAGGTCTTAGCTGGCCAAAGCTCATAGTTTAAGCAGAAAATAATCCAAAATGTATCACTTATATAAGGCAGAAACCAAATAACAGTGAAGTAAACTACCCCTACTTATCACTGGCTATTCAAGAATTCTAACAATCATTAACTGAAAAAACAGAGCCACAACTTCCAGCTAGACAGCATTCAATGCAACACAAATAAATCAATTTAAATGCTGTATTATTTGAAAAAAAGTGCAGATACCCCCACTTATCACTGGCTATTCAAGAATTCTAACAAGCATTAACTGAAAAAAACAGAGGCATGACTTCCAGCTAGACAGTATTCAATGCAACAGAAATAAATCAATTGTAATGCTCTATTATTCGAAAAAAAGTGCAGATACCCCCACTTATTACTGGCTATTTAAGAATGCTAACAAGCATTAACTGAAAAAAACAGAGCCAGAACTTCAGCTAGATAGTATTCTATGCAACACAAATAAATTGATTTAAATACTGTATTATTTGAAAAAAAGTGCAGATACCCCCACTTATCACTGGCTATTCAAGAATTCTAACAAGCATTAACTGAAAAAACAGAGCCACAACTTCCAGCTAGATAGTATACAATGCAATGCAAATAAATCAATTTAAATGCTGTATTATTTGAAAAAAGTGCAGATAAAGATTTACTTAAATTCACTTAATACGTCCAGTTGATTTGATTTCATGTAGGTCTTAGCTGGCCAAAGCTCAGAGTTTAAGCAGAAAATAATCCAAAATGTACCACTTATATAAGGCAGAAACCAAATAACAAGAAGTAAACTACCCCCCACTTATCACTGGCTATTCAAGAATTCTAACAAGCATTAACTGAAAAAACTGTGTACAACTTCCAGCTAGATAGTATTCAATGCAACACAAAAAATCAATTTAAATGCTGTATTATTTGAAAAAAGTGCAGATACCCCCACTTATCACTGGCTATTTAAGAATTCTAACAAGCATTAACTGAAAAAACAGAGCCACAACTTCCAGCTAGATAGTATTCAATGCAACACAAATAAATCAATTTAAATGCTTCATTATTTGAAAAAAAGTGCAGATACCCCCACTTGTCACTGGCTGTTCAAGAAGTCTAACAAGCATTAACTGAAAAAAAACAGAGCCACAACTTCCAGCTAGACAGTATTCAATGCAACACACATAAATCAATTTAATGCTGTATTGTTTGAAAAAAGTGCAGATAAAGATTTACTTAAATTCACGTATATGTCCAGTTGATTTGATTTCATGTAGGTCTTAGCTGGCCAAAGCTCAGAGTTTAAGCAGAAAATAATCCAAAATATACCACTTATATAAGGCAGAAACCAAATAACAATGAAGTAAACTACCCCCACTTATCACTGGCTATTCAAGAGTTCTAACAAGCATTAACTGAAAAAACAGAGCCATGACATCCAGCTAGATAGCATTCAATGCAACACAAATCATTTTCAATGTTATATTATTTGAAAAAAGTGCAGATAAAAATTTACTTAAATTCACTAATACGTCAAGTTGATTTGATTTCATGTAGGTCTTAGCTGGCCAAAGCTCAGAGTTTAAGTTTATACTTTACCGGTGTTTCAGACTGATTTTTTTCCCCTTTCACATCATGCTTTTTGAACATTCTTATGCTTTATTCCCTTTATAATTTCTCCAAATCTTTGGGTTTCTAATATTATGATGGGAACGGACCCCATTTCTAAGTCAAACTATGACTAAAGCCATATGGAATGTATCATTATTATTCAAATTATGATATGACTGTCAATCTTTTGATTTTTTTTTTCATTAAAGGCAAGATTTTCAAGTGGGTCACAACTTTATACATCTTTCCAAGTATGTGCTAATTTGTTTTATTAATTTTATTATTTTAGCTTATTATTTTCTTGTTTTTATCCTTTTTTAGTTTAGTTTTATTTATTGATATTTTTGTTATTAGTAAACTTTTATAATATTTATACAACTCATCTATTTCAGTCTGTGTTCCAGGTTTGTAGGTATCTATGTATTTTCCACAGATTCAGGGGTGGATTTTGTTAAGTGGCCTTTGCATACACATGTGGGTGCTGGATGTTTGTAGGCAGTCACGTTTCTTACTCATATCTTGAGGTTAAATGGTACACTGAGACTCATCCATCTGTCTTATGCCCAGTAATGGAGGTTCCTTCTTGTCTGTTTAGGCAGGTTAGTAGGATCTGTTCTCAGCTGACCCAATAGAGGGCTTTGTATGTGAATCTGAGGTCATGTTCCAATGAGCCTGGGATATTGCCTTTATGCTCATAATGGAGACATGGCTGGATGAAAACTATGCCTCCATCTGGTGGTGTGTATACTTCCAAGTGTCTTAGTAATTCATTACCCTAGATAGGGGAAAGCTAAAGGAAGGGAATCACTTTGCTTTAACAATGAGACAAGTGGCCCCGAGTACTGGTTGAAGTACCAGCTCTTTTGAGTACATCCTGGGTGTAGCAACCAACTTAAGGCTTTTTTTCATCCACCGTTTGCTTTGTTGTGTGAGGAGCTTCCTCCAGGAGTTAACTGACTTTCTCATTGATTCTGTGTCGTGCCACCAATATCTTGTGGTGCTTTGTGACTTCAGTATCTGGAAGGAGGAAAAGTTGGTGGCCTCAACAAAAAGATTTCACACATTATGAAGGGAATCAGATGACTATGTTAGAAGGATTTCTCTGTATTATAAAGGGATTCTGGGGGCCCTGACAGAAGGATTTCTCCATATTATAAAGGGATTGTGGTGGCCCTGACAGAAGGATTTATCTACATTATAAAGGGATTCTGGTTGCCCTGACAGAAGAATTTCTCTGCATTATAAAGGGATTCCGGTGGCCCTGACAGAAGGATTTCACTGTGTTATGAAGGGATTCTTGTAGCTTCAACAGAATGATTTTTTAAACACTATTATTAAATTATCACTTAAGACATAGGCAAAATATATTTACAAAAAAGATAACAAACCATGTAACAATTTTCCATTTAAATGCAATATACATCACATATATTTTCTTTGCTGCTATCATTAGTCCATCGTTACAAAAATTGCAGAACTGCTGCCTTCCTTTAAACCTCAGTCCTCCACCTGAACATTATTATGCAAGTATTGTTCCCACAATTTCCACTTACTTCTATGCAATTTGCTCCTTCCCTTTTCTACACTAGCCTCATCCAGTTATTTTATAATATTCAATACCTCAGATACTGATGGTGTAAACTTTGATTTCCTATTTCTACTAATTGCTTTTTTGGCAGCCCTCAGAATTAAACTTAGTAAGGCCTTACTATGTCTAGGCAATTCAAATCCTGTATCCCAGCTGAAAAGAATCTTTTCATTACTTACAGCGATTTGCTCACCCAATATTTCTGATTGAGTACTCTGTAGGGAACTGTTAAAATTTGCCAACTCATTACACTCCCAAAACATATGTCCCCAGTTACATATTTCTTCTCCATCACACAATTTGCTATCAACCGGTGGAAACATTCTTTGAAGTGTGCTTGAGGTATAAAAATACCTATGAAAACATTTCTAAGCAAAGGTCCTAAACCTTCTGGACTTGGTGGCATGTGTGGGAGCCATACAATGTTTTCCCATTGTGTTTTTCTAATTTGCTTTTCCAGACATGCTTCCTAATATTTTTTAACCTTCTCTGATTGATTCTTATAGTTATAATGCAATATTTTATATGCCTTACTAATTATCCCTTTTTAACAGCTGCATCTGTTCCTGGTTCATCTAAAAAGTCTACCACAGCAGGTCTTTCACTTAAAATTCCCCTATCCCTTTTTTTTTGCCTGTACTCTTAGGATAGAGACTGCCTTCCTTTGTGTCCGGGTACATAATTTACAACTATAGTCTTTGTTTTATCTTCATTAATTTTATACCCCGAAAAGACTTGAATCTGTCTCAAAATATTCCTCAACACTAGGCTGTCCATTTTTGGATTTATCAGGTACAAAATAATATCATCAGCAAATAAAGCCAACTTTTCTTGATTACTATACCAATTATATAACAAAATGGTTTCTTTGATTTCAGTGGTTCTGATAGAAGTACTTCTCTGCATTATGACGAGATTCTGGTAACCCTGACAGAAGGATTTTCTGTTTTATGAACTTGTTCATGTTTGCTCAAGTTATTATCTCTGTGATCCTTCATTTAGGACATATTCATCACCTGGTACCCCTGTTGGATGTGATGACCACTGATTTGGTGGTTAAACTGGTCTTTTGGTCCAATAACTTTCTGGAACACTTTGGCCTTAGGCTACATTTATTCAACCCCATGATCTTCATCTGAGGGGGTGCCATCATGTGTGTATTATTTCACATTATACCATGACCCCCTATTAATATTCCAAAACGTGCATGGTGATTGGCCAGCGTGCACATTGTAAATCGACTTATACTAATGGAAAAAGGTCCGGTCGCCTGGACTTTTTCCATTAATATAAGTCTTTTTTTAAAACACTGTCTCGCTATGTTAAAAGAGTTTAACATAGTGACACAGGTTTAAAAAAAGCAACGGAGATCTCCGTTGCTTTTTTTAAAGCTGTCACGCTATGTTAAACTCCTTTAACATAGCGACACAGTGTGTAAAAAGCAACGGAGATCTTGCTTTCTCCGTTGCTTTTTTTTTTTAAACCTGTCTCGCTATGTTAAATGGGTTTAACATAGCGAGACAGCTTTAAAATAAGCAACGGAGATCTCCTCGGGACCAAACCACGCCAACCGTGGTTAAATCCCGCATTACCCACACCCAGGCGTGAGTTATTGCTATATTCCATACTTTCTGGGACTCTCCATCTTCTCATTCTAGATGGATTAGTCTGAGTCTATAACCAGTCTGGGCATGCAAGCTCCTTCTCATGCATACCCTACACATGGTATGATATGGAATTCAGTTCTCTGAGGTAGGAGGGATGAAGGCTGGAATATCAGTGAAAGCAAGCTGACATGATGAAAACAAGACTGGAACTGAATAGACATTATATTTATCACCAGACTAAGATCTCCTGAAATAATTGGTTGAAATGAAACCAATCCAAAATTGAAGCCTTTGTTGTGTCACTTCCATCATTTATTCTTTATGGTAAGAGTAAGCTGAATTCATTTTCTAAGTGCACAGTCTTGGTGTCTCTGTTGAGGCTGACAATTTGGAACCAAATGTCAGCTGTGGTTAAATCACTGTCTTCATCTGAAGAATTTTACCATATTCAAGCAGATACCTTCTGAGGATCTGTCATTATTGTGCATGTCTCTGGTATCCTCTTCCTTGCTGTTGACACTATGCATTTTGGGCTTCCTGCTACTGAAAGAGATTGTCTCTAACTAGAGAAAATCTCTGCTGCTTGGTTGCACACAGCAAAACTTTGCCACCGGTATATGACCCCTGTACTCCAGAGTTGACATGGGCTTGTTCTGGATTATATTTAAAATTGTAATGCTGGCGTTTTCATTTCTCATGATTGGAGTCCCTGTTACTCAAAGGAGTTAACTGCCCTTCAGGTCTTTTAGTCTATCTGCACTGGGCTGCTAGCAGCTCTGTTTTGTATTTATTCTTGTTTTGCCGCAAACTAACTATAGGCATGGGAGATGTGTAAACCAAAAGCTAAAAGAAAAAAAAAAACAGGACACTGAAAAATAGAGTTGAGTACTTTCATCCCTTTATACAATAAGCCTTCCATAGAACAAAAACTCATGTGATAGGAATAAGTTAAATAACAAATTCAAAAGTCACATGACAACTTAGAACACCAATTTAAAATCACAACGCACCCAAAAATACTATTATAAAAAATAAAATGCTATTATATATATATATATATATATATATATATATATATATATATATATATATTTTTTTGTATAAAAGTTCCTATTGTTATTTATTTAATTTCCTGTTTAAAAAAACATTTAATGCTTATAATGTCATTTAAGCCAGGCAATGTATCTGACTGTAAATGGATCTGCCATCCTGCTTCATGCATTTCTAAACTACTTCTAATCCCCCCATAATCACATAACTCATGATCTACCACAGAAAATAAAAATAACTTCTTATTACCATAACATATTAACAGATGTTCGGCTAAAGCATTATTTAAATCATTCTGATTAATAGCATATACATGTTCTCTAGCTCTTGCTGAGAAATTCCTAGTAGTTTTAACAATGTAAAAACAATTGCACCCCATGCAAGTTGCCACATATATTACTCTAATAGAATTGCAGTCATAATGTGCCTTAGAATACATAGGCTTATTAAAATGTGATAAAAATAAGCCTATTAAAATGTGATAAAACTATATTGGCTGCGGTGGTGCAGCAGTTAGGGTGGTCACCTAACAGCAAGAGGTTCTCTGGTACAATTCTCAGCTGGAGCACCTTCTTTGTGGAGTCTGCATGTCCTCCCTGCCATCAAGTGAGTTTTAAAGACATGTAGGTAGCTCTAGACTTACAGAGATACAGACTTTGAAATTGAATTAAAACAACTAAAAAGAGATTTTGAAGGCAGAGGATATGGTAGTAAGGATGTTGTGGAGGCATGTAATTATGCCAGACATATTAGAAAGGACAGGGCAAAGCCATACTATTTAAACAGGGGGAGCTGTAATACTAAGCAACAAATGAGGCATACTAAAGTAGCAGTGCCACTCACTTATACAAGTGACAATTGAGCATTAAGGGGATACTAGAGAATAATTGGCATATCTTACAGGTCGATAGAGAGATAGCAGGTTTAGTAGGTGAAAAGCCATCTTTAGTTTATAAGAATAGTAGATCTCTTAAAAGGAGGTTATGCTACCCTAGAAGTAGTATAGGTATGAAGGTACAAAAGCCAGTCGGAGGAACTAGGAAATGTATGAAATGTAATTTTTGCCAATACATTTTTGAAGGTGTAGAATTTGTACATCCTGATACAGGAATGAAGTTTCTCTTTAACACAGAGGCTGATTGTAACAGCATGAATTTAGTGTATTTAGCTCGGTGCGCTCTCTGCAGAGCATTCTATGTGGGTAAAATCAACAGAAGGCTAAGAGAGCGCATCAGGGACCATATGTACTGTTTGAAAAGAGAACAAACTTATAGTGCTGTTGCCAAACATTTTATCTTGTGGAGTTAACATTACTTTCAGTTTAATGTACTAAAACTAGTTAAAGAGGATGTCAGGATGGGTGACATCAGCTCAAGAACAGAGGAGAGAGAGCTTGACTCGATAAGACTGGGGGCACATATAGGACAGGGTTTGAATGACCATCTTTCCATTGTTTCCAGGTTGAAAAATAGGAGACTGCTAAAATGAACATGAAATAAATTGACATCACTGAATTCTATGATATTAGCTTTACTTTATTTTATTTTGATTCTATGTTATTTTATGCTTATTTTATATGCATCTTAGATGTATATTTTATTGTGAGTACTTTAATTTAATGGTGGGGAGGTGCTTTGAGTATAGGATTGACTGTGATTTCTTCATTTGAAATTTGACGATTTGCATGAGTATAAAAGGGGGGGCTGAGTCTGCTTGTTTATGGTCTGATGAAGCAAACAGAAGTTTGTGAAAGCGCTTACCTGTTGTAACTTACTTGCAATAAAGGGATTTTATCTGGAAATAAGACGTGTGGATTTATAACTTGACCTGGCTTGAGACTGTGAACATTCTGCCATAGCTGCTTCAATATTTGGCTGCATTCATTCCTTTTTTTGTATCATTGAATGGCAGTTGGGACCTTGAGGTTTGTTTTTTTTTTTTTTTCTCATTCTGTATACTGAACTGATACATACAGCCCCAGTACAGGAGTTAGGTCATAAACCCTAAATTCTCTATCTTGCAGTTGTTGGCCACTGAGCCACTGGCTGCTTTTTCTGACTACAAACATCCCCATAAGTTATGCCATTGAAAGTGTAATTTTCTCCAAAAACGCAGAATCCCTAAAAATGATTTATGTCTGATATATAGTGCTGTGGGTCAAGAAAAAAACTGACTACAAATAACCCCATAAGTTATGTTATTGAAAGTATAATTTTCCCTGTAAAGCAGAATCCCTGAAACTTTTTACTGCCCAATATATAGTGCTGTGGGACAAGAAGTGACAGAGACGTTCTTGGTGACCAAGTCAGCTTGATGGTCTAGTGGTCCAGGCAAAAAAAAAATGGAAATGAATGCATAGTATATTTTAAGATGCCTGCTTGAACAGCTACAAAATTTTCATTAACATATAGTAAGACTTTATGAAGCGCAATGTGTTGCTCGTCTTCTGTATTCAAGTAAGATGATGAGGCTTAAGTGTTCATTTAAGCACTTCATTGCACACAAACTCATCAGGATAGATGACTGGAACATTAAATTTAAATTAACTATCTGACTGACTGACTGTTACACACATACATACTTTCACTCTGGCTGCTCACTCAAAATGGCACTCTTGCTTGCACATGCTCAGTTCTTATATGCACATGCCCATTGACTGGAATGCTTCTTAAAGGTACATCACGCACTCTGATCTACACTATGGAACTCAGAAATCATCTGCAGCATGATTGTTAGAGGCTTGGTCTTAAAAATGTAGAAGATTCTGCATTATTGACACATAAATTATTTTGCAACAGACAAATTATTTTGCGGCTGACAGTGCATGATATCTCTAGGATGAAGAACGACTAACTGTCAGTGATGATGCCTTAAGTGCTAGGAACATTAAATTCAGGCTGTTCGGGAAAAAATTCTGCCTGATGATTACACTAGATTTGCCAAAATTAGTTCCAGAAACTGTGTAGAAATTCAAACAGTTTTACCTGTACCAAATATAAGGACTTTTTAAAGGATTAAAGTCCAGCTTACAAAAATCGCATTACAGGTGTTATAAAAATGCATGTACCAAGCTAGGAACCTCATACCATGTGAAAAGCTTCCCCAGTGCTAAGCTTTCCTTGCAATTGATATGCTGGTGTGCAGACTTTGATAGGGAGCTGCCATGAAGACGAGGAAAAGGCATACTACAGGAGAAAAAACATCACACAAGACCTTTTCCTAGAAAGAAAGAAATTTTCCTAGAAATATGAAGTGAATGCAAACTAAAGTGGTCACAGTTACAATAGTGATCAGTGTAACCATCTTCAGGATATCACTCTTGATCCTACCAGTGAGCTATATTGTTCTAGTAAAGCATGTATTATCTCATATTCCTTACGTCAAAATCTGTATGATGACAACCCCTTAGCTATGGAACGATCTTCCTGTTACTTCCTTTAGCTATGGAATGTGCTTGCTGTTGCCACTGACAATACCTATAAGAGCTTTGAGGACTATTGCATGTATAATACACGAATGGACTTACAATATCCTGAAACTTAACTAGTCTAAATCTGTCTTAGATTGTGGTGCTGCTGTTTTTTCTGTATCTGGTTATATTGATCAGGATTTTGCATCTGAAACTGACTAAGATGATGCTGGATACCTGTCATGGTGTATTTCTGATAGCATGCTTGCTTTGACTCTTATTTCTGACTGATAGTGGCCCTGTGCTTGTGTATATGGTGTACCTAGTGACTGACTGTGGTTATGTACTTATGTATATGGTGTACCTTCTGATAGTGGCTCTGTACTTATGTATATTTTGTACTTTGTGGCTTTTAATGGCCCTGTACTTATGTCTATGGTGCACCTCATGACCAATAGTGGCCCTGTACTTATGTATATGGTGTACCTTGTGACTAGTAGTGGCTTTGTTCTTATGTATAACATGCACCTTGTGACCGATAGTGGCTCTGTACTTATATATACGGTGTACCTTGTGACCAATAGCAGCCCTGTACCGATGTATATGGTGTATCTTGCGACCAATAGCAGCCCTGTACTTATGTATATTTTGTACCTTGTGACTGATAGTGGCCCTGTGCTTATGTATATAGTGTACCTTGTGACCGATAGTGGCCATGTACTTATGTATATGGTGTACCTTGTGACCGATAGTGGCCCTGTGCTTATGTATATGGTGTACTTTGTGACCAATTGTGGCCCTGTGCTTATGTATATGGCATACCTTGTGACCGATAGTGGTCCTGTGCTAATGTATATGGTATACCTTGTGACCATGAGTGGCCCTGTACTTATGTATATGGTGGACCTTGTGATGATAGTGGCCCTACCATGTACCTTGTGATGATAGTGCCCCTGTACCTATGTATGTGGTGTACCTTGTGACAAATAGTGGCTCTGTACTTATGTATATGGTGCACCTTGTGACCAACAATGGCCCTGTACATATGTATATGGTGCACCTTGTGACTGATAGTGGCCCTGTACTTATGTATATTTGTGACTGATAGTGGCCCTGTATTTATGTACATGGTGCACCTTGTGACCAACAGTGGCCCTGTACTTATGTATATGGTGTATCTAGTGACTGATAGTGGCTCTGTACATCTTGATGTCCTTATTGAATACTTTAAATGAATATGAAACTATTCAGCCTGATCACCCCTGATGAAGGCTTCTTTTGGTCTAATGACATTCAACGAGCAAACAAAATGGAATAAAGAACTTAACAAACGGATGAAAAGGGGATGGCTGTAAATAAAGTCTACACTGAAGACAGAGAAGTTACAGGTGAAGTATCATAGCATTCGTGTCTTGGTTCAGTTTTTCTCCTTATTCCCATCAGCAAAACACTGCAGGGGGGCTAAAGAAAAATGCAATCGATTGGGGTGCAAGGATGACAAGTGCTTTAGCAAGGTTAGAAGAATAATTAAACATGTGAGCCTGTTTATAATCTTATCACATTTCCTAAATGTGGGCAGTTGGAGTGAAAATGCAGTAAGGAATACTCACATAATCCCTGAAACCAGTAGAAGCAGCATTGCTAAAAGTAAATGGGAGTTACTTTTCTTCTGTGCAGGCAGATTTTACATACAGCTCTGCAGACCTCATTCCTGTAAGGACATTCACAGGCTGACCGCTGTGCACAGAAGGGCAACCAGTATACTGCAGAGTCTGTATAGCAGGCTTATGAAGAGACACTAAAGGAACTTAAAGTGATTTGACACACTTGTTCTGGTTTTGTTTTGCATTACTTACTGTTGTAGTAACTTATATCTATATGTTTTCTTTTCTGGAATTATTTATTTCCTAGTTTAAAAAAGCATAACAGTTACCACTACAGTAAGTGATAATAACATGCACAGAACACTTAAGAAACTTTAACAAATCACACTGACACAACACTGCTGTATATTTCAGACATGCCTCCCCTGTGTACATCACAATCTGTGTTCACGATCTACTCCCAGCACTGTCATCATTTCCTCTATCACTCACCAAATAGCTTCAGGAATAAGCCTTTGTTCCCTCATAAACTGCACTACATACCTGTCCTACAGACGTTCAAAAAACAGACTGCTGTATTACAGGCATATGAGTAGTAGTGCCCTGCTACCTTCCCTCTGGCAGTCTGTCAAAGTTCAGAACTGCCACTGCCTGTGAAAAAGACCAATCACCTGGCAGGACCAGGGCTGCCATTCAAACCCTCAGACAGGACCCTTTCAGTTTTCTACTGCCATAGTTAAAGAAGGATCTCTTGGAGGACTGCTATTCTGTCTGAATTACTTCAGCAGTAGAGCATGGATAAGAAACTCTTGTTTTTTTATTCCTCCCTCTGCCTTTTTCTATCTGTACTTGACTTGTGTATTCTACTGATTTGCTTGTTTTTTTTTCATTTTGGAAAGTTATTTGTACTTGGGAGTTTTATCTCTCTTACACTGTAAGAATTATACTGTTTATTTAAACTATTTCTAAGTTTCTGTGGGGTTTTTAACCATTTGAATGTAATTTAAGGGCAATTGGGGAATGTTTTCCTGAGTTTCTGCACTAAGGCTGTTTTAGTGCAGTTCCTCTCATTGCCTCATGCTTTCAGAATTGTGAGTAAATTTTGGTTGTTATTTCCATTGATTTAAAGCTTATGTTTGAAAAATTTGCCAGGAAAACTTGTTGTTTTTACATTTTTTTATTTAGGCCCAAGATTGTTTGAAATAATTAAGTAGACCTGCAGGATTTTAAACAATTGTTTCATTTAAATTGCAATGTTCACACCATTTTGTTTGTTAAACATTTCTAACACGAATTTTAAGTTTGTATTTAATTCTATGTATGTGGGGCTGAAACTAGCTTATATTTATTAAAATCTGGGGTTGTTGTGACATGTATTTTGCGGTGTGTGCTGGCTACTGAAATTGCTGTCTTTTTCTCATTGTGGTATTCAGTATAGTATCCCTATAAAAATAGATTTCAAGTTGCTATTTAGAGGGAAAATAGTGGGTTTTGTCGCTTTTGTACTGGGCTGATTGTGCAACCAGTATTTTGTATTGATCTGGCTATTTTTTTGTCCCTTGACTTAATGGACTTGTATATGGTACACCACCTTTTGCACCTAAAAAAACAAAAATAAATAAAAATAAATAAAAAATATGCATTAGCCTACTAGCATATGGCTTGTGAATCCATAGTAGCTTCATCCTTGGGCAGGCTATAAGACCACTGGATACCAACACAACTGTGCATGACATAAGAATCAGACACATCATCTTGGGCTGTAACATTGTCTGCTTCAGGTATGGGACAACCAAACCCTTTAGGGTCAGGGAACGTCAGGGGTGCAGATTCTCTTGCCATTATTGATACATCTCCCCCCCAGGGAATCTCCTACTAGGGTAGCCACCATGTGGTACGGCAGCAGTCTCTGACTGGTTTCCCTCTCGAGGTGGTAGTTTTGGCTATATACATTGTTCAAGCAGTTGATTACAGGGTGCATACCTGGGTTATGACTAACACCAGCACTTCTACCACCAATCAGTCATTTAAGGATCCTGATTTTGAATGGTGTCTGAGGTTTCAAACCTGTCAGAATCAGATCAGTTGATTTCCTTTCATGATGAACAGGTTCAGAAATCTTAACAGAGTTTTTCTTTTAGCCAAATGCTTGCTAGATTTAGGTATGTATTCATTTTGGAGCAATCTTCAGTTCCTTCTGAGATTGGCAGGAATATGGTCTTTAGGAGGATGAAGCCCTGGACGTGGAGATCTTTGCTCCACTGATCCTAGTGTTGTAGGATGTTTTTAAGAGGGATTGTAATTTTTCTCTACTCATTGAAGCTCTGCTAATAAAGTGTATAAGAAATTCGGTATATGATCAACCATGCCGGGCATTCAAACCTCCTTGTCTGCAACCCTGATTCAGTGCCACCAGTCACATCTTCTAATAAAAGGACTTTATTTTCTTCAAATCCTGTCCCTTTAAATGTTGTTGTCTTTCAGCTTTTCCCAGTTAGGGGTCGCCACAGCGGAACTCCGGTCTGCTAATGATTGGCAGTAGATTTTCATGAACGCCAAGTTGCCAGCTCGACGTTCAACCTTCAATGAAGGCACGTCCATTTATGCATGTCTTTCGAATGCCCACCCAACCACGGGGAGGACATGCAGACTCCACACAGAAAACACTCCCCACATTCCAGCCGAGAATCGAATGGGAGAACCTCTTGCTGTGAGGCAACAACGCTACCACTGCACCACCACGGAAAAATCCTATCCCTTTAAATAAACTATGCAAATGGCTAGACTCTCAGTGAAAGAAGATGGCTCACTCTAGCATGGTAGCTTTTAAAATGTTTAAATACCAGTGTTTTATGTGGAAGTTTGTGTTGAGATGTATGTATGTATACTTTAGACGAGTTTGCTGCATTGTTTCTTGCTGAGCAAAAGGTCTGTGCTACAGACATCATTTCCAATGTTCCTCAGGTTTCAAAGCATGCTTTAAAGATTGCCTTGGAGGGGCTGATACTACTGCTGGAAGTGCAGTGTCATCAGTAGTGATAAGGAGGGATGCTTGGCTGCACAGGCAGAGCTTTTCTGAGGAGTTAAAAAAATAAGGTTTTGAATGCTCCATTTGAGTCTTATTGCATCTTTGGTACAACAGCTAATCAGATCCTTAAAAACTGGGATGACATAGGTAGACTCATGCAGGGGTCCGAATAGAGTGATGATAAAATCAGCAAAAGGAGAGAAGTATTGCTGGAATTGAATTCATTCTCAAGTCTTGGTGAGTATCTTCACGAGGTGGACCCTGTTTTTCATAAAATCTCACCAAGATGACACTGATGTATAGACTGTATTTTATATAGCATATATCATGGACAGAAATAGGTAAAAAAAAAAAAAAAGATAGCTGGGTGCACAAGACCCAGGATAAAAAAGTGCCCAATCCTGGTAGGCACATTAGTACCAGCACTGGAATGAGTGACAGTGTAGAATCCTCAAGACATGGAAATATTCCTACAATGGGGCTAGGCCAGGCCCGGCCCGGGGGAGGATGGCCTTCCTATTGTAGAAGGAAGTAGCAGTCCACAAAAATCACAAAAACTGATAGGCCAAAAAAGAGCCATACTGACGATAGAGTGCACTATTGAGGATAAGAAAGAAATTATGTATTGTTACTATTATGCAAGAAGCCCATAATTTCCAGACAAAAGATCTAAGAAAAAACTAAGAGAGAAATTAGAAGAAAAATACTTTCACAATAAAAACTGTCAGAAGCTTCAAATAAAAATTTGTGTTCATTAATACAACAGATCCATGAAAAACACTATATACACCAAGAAACCCTATACCATTTGGAAAAAGAAGCGACTGAGGAAGTGTGAAAATTTAAAAAACAAAATTTAGAGATATTTGAAGGCTATAAAAAGGAAATATGGGACATGGGAAAGAAGAGAGATATGATGTGGTGCAATATTTATGCAAAGGAGAAAGCCAGATTAATCAACACAAAAAAAGGCAGCCCAAAATACTTGATCAGAAATACAGGCAAAGGCATCCAGATATGGAAAATTTCACAATAAAAAAAGATCAGAAAGTGGGAATGCAGAACAGAAGATTTATCAAGTAGAAGTTAAAAAATAGAAGCTGAAGTTATGGAATATTTGCAAAGTGAAGAATTCAGTGTAGAAAGTCTAAAACAGGTTATATCACAACATGATGGAATGAGTCCCCAGAGTAAGGAGAAATAAGAGGAGCAGGAGATATCTGAAGAAGAATATGGACATAGGAAAGAACAAGTGATTTAATATGGTGTAATATTTATGCAAAAAAGAAAGCAAAACTAATCAATGCAAAAAGAGCAGTACCAAAGATATTTGAAGACCAATAATGGCAAAGACATCTGTATATGGAAAATTTTACAATACAAAAACTAAGAAAATAAACAGGAAAAGTAGAAAAGAGGATTAGTAATGGAAAACTTAAAGAAATAGAAACTGAGGTTATGGGTTACCTGCAAAGTGAAGGATTTAGTGCAGAAAATTTAACTCAGATAACAGCACAACAGGATAGAGCAATGGACACTCAGATTAAGGAGAAGCCAGTGGAGCAGGAAGCATCTAGTCAGTTGACATATGAAGATACTTTAGAGCCTCCCATAAGAAACCAATGCAAATGTTCAGTTGGAGCTATACAGCAAGGGACAGAACAGGAAATTGTAGCAACACTGACAAGTCAATGTTGTGGAGTGATAGGCCAGTGAATTCCAATATGAAAGAGCAATGTATGACACAGGGTTAAACTGAAGAGAACATGGCACAAGAAGATATTCTGGAACTTTCTATAGAATGCCCACAGGAAATGAAGAACAAAGAATGTGCCCTCAGTTTAGAAGAAAATGATCTAAGAGAAGAGTTGATTGATTTAATAGAGATGGATAGACATATTAAGATCAATAAAAGAAATAGACTGCAGAAGGTCAATAAAATCCAAAAAGTTAGAAGTTTGATAAAACAAATAAACACATTAATTAAGACTGTCCATAAAGATTCATGCAATATAACAGAAGTAAATAGATACATTACTGTGCAGCCAAATTAATAAAAGATAAAGTCCTACCACAAGAACACAGGGTAGTAAGGGAAAGGATGGGGAGAAATCGAATGCCATCACAGAAGTGTTGAATAGAGAAAACTATAATTTTGGACTTCTAAAAACAGAGGTGGCTAACTTCACGATACCCATGCAAATGGAAAATAGGTGCATGACTGAATCATACACCAATGCACTGTATGAGCACATACACAAGTGCATGGAATGGGCCATACCAAAGAGAACCAAGATGCTCTCCTCCAAAAAAAGGAAGTCAATCTGGTGGTCCCCCACCATAAACAAACTCTACAACAGAAGGAAAAAACTGTTGCAGAAAAGGGTAAAGTCCCAAGACTGGAAAAACTCCCTTGTCAGCCTCAGCAAAAACTGAGCTTCATTATCAAATCCTCTAAAGCTATCTGTGAAAACAAAATTGCTGCAGATTCTAAAGACAACCACAAGGCATTCTATAGTTATGTCAAGAATCTACATGGCAATACTTAGATCTGCTCTGTGTTATAGCACAATGGCAATACATATACAGAACCAACTGATATTGCCAACATATTGGCCGACAGGTTCAATGTGAACTTTACCCCCCCTTTCACCCCCTAAACGGCATATAACAATACCTGAGGAATGCCAAGTCCCTATTGTCATGGCTATACAGGTAAAGAATGCACTGTCCAAAGCCAAGAATACAGCTTCCACAGGACCTGGTAATATCCCTGGCTGTGTTCTACATGAATTATAAAGTGAACTGGCACCACACCTGAGTACCCTGTTCAATCACAGCCTCATTTCAGGCTTTGTTCCTACCAAATGGAGCACTGCTATGGTCATCCCACTCCACAAAGGGGGAGTGACTACAGACCCTGGGAACTACCGCCCCATTAGCCTGACGAGTCTGATATGTAAGGCTATGGAGAACATCATCATGAACCTTATAAATAAGGACACAGGGAATCTCCAAAGTCTGGACCCCACTCAGTTTGGGTTTGTGAAAGGTAGATCATGCCTGCTCAACCTGATAGACTTCTTCGAGTCTGTCACCAGAGCTGTGGATGAGGGCAAGGTAGCTCACACAGCCTACCTAGATCTTGCCAAGGCCTTCGACACCATCCCTCACTCAGGAATCATAGATAGACTCACTAAACTAGGCATAACCCCCTATGTCATAAGATGGGTTGCCAACTGGCTCACTGATAGAACCACACTGTGAAAATAGTGGACTCCAAATCTGACTACTGACCAGTTACAAGTGGTGTTCCACAAGACTCGGTCATAGGTCCTCTCCCGTTTGGCATCTACTTCTCTGAAGTTTAAGCAACACAAAGGGACTCTGGCTGACCAAGTTCGCAGATGATTGCAAACTGGGAGCCATTATTGATTCTCCAACTGATGTAGACATTCTACAAAAAGGCCTCACTGACACCAGTGACTGGTGCCAGAACCATGGCCTTAAGCTCAATGCCAAAAAGTGCATTGTCATTCTCTTTGGGAAAAAGTTGGTGCCTGTGAACTACCACATAGGCAGTAGTCCACTAAACACCAAAGGTGTAATAAGAGACCTGGGGACACAGGTTGACAGCAACCTCTCCTTTGATAACCACATTGCCACTGTAGTCAGAAAGTCTTTCTATGTGGCACATCTCATTACAAAAGGTTTCTCAGCCAGGAAGAAAGAGGTCATAATACCTCTCTACTCGTCCCTCATTAGACCTATTATAGAATACAATGCCCCATTTGGTATGTACCTCACTAGACACCTACAACAACTGGAAAGGCCACAAAAATACCTCACTAAGAGGATCTTAGGCCTTAGACACATGCCCTATATGGACAGACTCAAAAAACTCCAACTATACTCTGTCTCTTGTCACCTACTTAGAGGCAATCTCTGCTTGACCTTCAAAGCCATGTCTGACACAGAGCTGCTAGATATACTACACCTAAAGAAATCCCAATCCCTCCATGCCACATGCTCCAGGGACCTAAACCTCATTACCACAACAAACAGAACATGCTGGAGGGACAGGTTCCTAACCCAGAGACTTCCCATACTCTGAAACAAACTTCCTATTCATGTCAAGCAGAGCACTTCACTAGCCCTCTTTAAGAGAAATCTTGTCGAGTGGATGGACAATAGAAAGTTCATCCTGGGGATCACTTCAGTGGCCTTGCTTGACAGGGGCACTGGGAACTAACTTTGGGCGGCATGATGCCAGAGAATCTTCTTGTGCTAGGCTTATATAGGCTCCAGGGCTGTTAGCCTAGTACACACCTATGAACACCTATGAACCTATAAAGCAATTAAGACAAGAAGTGTCACTGTTAGAAAAGTATAGAAGAGGGAACAGATTGACAAAATTACTCAGAAAGATAGACATGATAAAAGCAATGCATAGTATTATAACAGATCAGGATTTGTCACACACTATTGCAAATAATAAACTAAAAATATCAGCACAGGCAGAAAAACTTAGAAGATACATAGATACAAATATAAAGTACAAAATAAGTAATTTATTGATGACCAAAAAAGTTTCATAGAGAACTGGGAAAGAAGACAAAAGGAATTGAAAGACCACCAAAAAAAGAAGAAATAAATACATTTTAGAGAAATATCTATGAAGATCCTGTAGAAAATAAAATATACTAAATGGATAGAAGAAGTAAAAGAAAGAATAAGAACTTCAAATGTACAGGATATGAAATGGGATGAAGTAACAGCCAGAGAGATTGAAACAAAGTTAAGAAAAGCCTCTAAATGGAAAACTCCAGGCCCAGATGCAGTACCTAACTTCTGGCTACAAGTATTAACATCTTTGCATTAAGATTTATTCATAGGTAAGAACTGTTTATATGCTCACCCAGAACAGACACAAGCCTTATTAACAGGAAAACCAATGCTCCTACTTAAGAGTGAACCTGTAAGCTACCCTAAAAACTGTAGGCCAATAACTTGCCTTCTAACAATGTATAATCTATAGATCTGATTTGATGCCAACAGAGTTTATAGTTATTTAGAAGAAAACTCAACTATGGCAATAGAACAAAAGGGTAATAAAATGGAACAAAGAAGCATTTGTTGATAAATAAAGTCATAGTGGAGAACTGTAAAAAGGGGAAGAATCTAAGTATGCCATGAACAGACTATCAAAAAAAATTGTCAATATCCCACATTCATGGATTGGATTTTGTACCTCAAAATATGAGGGGTGGGCCATGGGAAGATCTTATCGAATACAAAGAAATGCTGTGGCAATTAAGGTTGAATGCTTGTGTGCCCCCTAGCCTTAATGAATGTATTTCAATCAGTAGTGTACTGTGTTTAAAATCATATAAGGTGTAAATCCTGCACCTTATGTTCTAACAACTACCTTCTTTTGTATTTGATAACATAGGGTTAACAAATTGGCTTCTGTTGTTAATTGATGTGGTGGTCATGTGATTTTTTACTATTTAAATATCATAGAGTTTGTTAAATTTTTAGATTCTGACAAAGTCTTGGTTATAGACTGATGAAAGCACTTAATCTTGTTGGCTTATTACTAATACATTTTTAACTTCTTGATGGCTCGCTGATGTCTTCAGTACCTTCAGTTTTTGGATTGTCTGTATTTGTTGTTCCTGGTTCCTGGTTTGTGTTTTGCACTCATAGATTTGAGCAAACCAGATATAGTGGTCCATGAAAAGAAGACAAAAGTAGCATTGATCAGTGAAATTGCTACACCCAGTGACTACAGTGTCTTGCGTACAGAGAGACACAAAGTCATAAAATATCAGGATTTGCAGGCGGAAACAAGAGCAATTGTGAAGAAGGATAGCCAGACAGTTCCAGTAGTAGTAGGCACAACAGGTCTTATAAAAAAGAATCAATAATCATATTTAAATATGTTACTGATACATGTAACTCTGTACGAATTGCAGAAGAAGTCATTACTGAGCACATTGCAGGTGCTGTGAAGAGCATTTCTGGCTAACATCAAAGACTGAAACAATACTAATTTCATGAACTTTAATCATACTTTGACTTAGGAATGGGGTCCATTCCCATCATGGTATTAGAAACTCAAAAGACTTGGAGAAATTAAAAAAGGTGATGTCAAAAATGTTTCATATTCTCAGATTCTTCTCCTTTAAGCAGGATCATTTTTGATGGCCTTCCAAGCAGAAGTCCTAGCTGAACAAAAAATAAGGCAAAAAGGAAATGGCAGGATGAGAACCTTGTTAAGCCTACGAGGAGGGATTCCTTTCCAAAAAGATACCCCACTTCCAACTTATGACTATGCCGAGGCATGGCACCTGTCTTTCATAAGTTTCCCTCCAGGAGCACTTCTCCAGAGTTAGCTATCAGTAAGATGGCTCGGCCTTCAGTAGTTTCCAACAAGTGGGTGCTCAACATCGTTGGCAGGGGCTACAGATGACAGTGGAAGGAATATCCACCTCTCTTCAAAGGGGTTTCCCCTCATCTGCTGGATCAGACTTTGTTATTCACTTTTATTGTCAGGCAAATGCTGGACTCAGAAGTCATAGAACCGGTCAATTCTTCAGAAAGAATGACAGAATTCTACACCAAAACTGTTCCTAGTTCCCAAAAAAGAGCTGTCGTGGAGACCTTTCCTTTATGAATAAGTTTGTCAAGGTCCACATGTTCAAGATGCTCACCCTGCAGAGAGTGCTTCCCCTGTTGCCAGACCACTGCTTCAAGGGGACCCAGACTTGAAGGATGTATGTCACCATACTGCCGTAGCTTATTGCTTCAGGAGATTTCTGAATTTTGTTGGGATTGGCTTGCAATATCATCTTTCTGTAGCACCCTTTCAGCAATCTATTGTACCTTGAATGTTTAAAATGCCTTGTCCTGGTAGTGACCCACAGTCATACTCTAGGCATTCACATTTTCCTTACTTAGATGTCTTGATGATCTATGCAGAGTATATGTCAAGGGGTTTGGATTCTTTACAGAAGGTCTCAGCCTTAATCTCCCAGCTAGGGTTCAAGTTGAACCTTTAGAAGTCATGCCTGACACCCTGTCAATGACTAGACTTTCTGGAATACTTAATCAGTTCACCAGGTGAATTGCTTTTTTCTAGGAGCCAAGATTCTGTCTTATCAGATGGTGCTTCTGGAATTATCCAAGAGGAATGTCATCTGTATAAGGGAATTCTTAAAAATTCTTGGACAAGTGGTGTCCAAGTTTCTCATAATATCAGTGGCCATTTTCACATGAGGAAAATTGAATGGTATGTCTGAAATTGTTGGACCCGTCACCTTCATTCCATGGAATCCCAGTTGCCATTGCTGCCATTCACCAGATGAGAGTGACAGTGATGGAGAGAACAGTTGAATATCAGTCGAGGACTTCCTGTCTCCCCTCTGATGCCATTACAATATGTCCAGACAGATTCATCCAACTTCACTTAGAGAGTTGTGTCATTGGGGATGCAAGTGGAGGCCACCTGAAGGGCCAAGGATGCACAAAAGCACATGGGCATCAAAGAGAGTTGGCAGTGATTCACTCCTTGAAAGTATTTCGCCTCCTTTGGACTCTGGGTCCTCTCCTGGTGCTTATGGACAACATCTCAGCAAAGAAGGAGGACAAGGCCATGCCCTCTGTTTTGTTTGGCAATGATGGCCTGGGAGCTGGCTGTACAGCATTATCTGACTCTTCAGGCATCATACATCCTGTCAGAGCAAAACATTGTTTCAGACAAACTAAGCAAATCCCTGGCAGACCTGCATGAGTGGAAGCTCAAGGCAGTTGTATTCCACTATCTTGTCCAGATGGTGGGAATGCCTGAAATACATCTGTTCACCTCTTTTCAAATAGACAGCTGGAGAAGTTCTATTCTAGACATCCTTGCAGCCGTGTTTGGAGGACGGCTGCATTGTTGTGCCCTTGAACACGAATGTTCCTGTATTTATTTCCACAGATTCACAAGGTACTTCTGAAGTTTCAGAGAGAAATGCCAAAGATTATTGTGGTGACCCAGTATTGGCCAGGCAATCTTTTTTTTTAAACAAAAAAGATCTTTATTAAATAATCACTCTGCTGCCTGTGTACCTTCCCCCCATCTTTCATGTTCAGAATGACCCTTTCACATCACGCCAACACGATCTTATGCACCAGTATCATGCCTCCTGTCTCTTTTGGTCTCAAGTGTGAAAAACAGTAGCTCTTGCAGCCTCTGGTCATATTCACACCCTTTCTTCCTACAGATCTTTCTGCTCGTTTTCCTCTGAATTTCTTCCTGCCATCTGATATAATTGTTCAAACCCTGTATGCTGGATTAGAGGAAGCAGTTCAACAGTTTATAGCCTTAATCCTCTGTGCTGACATCCAGACTGGTTGCTAATATTTAAGAAATCTGTATTACACAGATCATTACTCTATTAAAGAAGTTTTGATATAGAGACATAATGAATGGCTCCTTTAACAGATTTAAAAAAGTTTTTTTTTCCCAAAATGAAACAGTATGTGATGGTTTCTGAATATTATAAATGTAATGTTGAGCTGGGCTATGTAAATTTTGTAAAATGGATTTGTTTTTGTATTTTGTGTACCACGTCAATGTGAAACAAGCTTGTGATGTTGTGCTGTATAAATTAAAAAATAAAGCACTCTTCCATAAAAATGTACTAAAGTCTTTGCTTAGGACGGGTAATATTCTCATTTTTGGTAAAATGAAAAATCTCAAGGTAGTTTGTGAAGTTAACTTGTTCAGTCTTTAATTCACTTTTTGAATGCAAATTGTGTAATGAGCTTGACCTGTATGTTACATCTGAATTTCAAAATATGTTGCAATAGAGCAGTGACTAAGTATTCTGGAGAGGTGAATGTTGCATGTGGTGGATAAGAGCAGTCACAGGTGACCTAGCACAGCCATCTCCAGTTCTGCAGCAGGGTGACAAAGAAAAAATCTCCTTGTCCTGAGCCATTCTTTCACAAATGCATCAGTGCTTTCAGTAGGTAGTGTTTTATCAGTTATCTTTGGTGAAATGTGTGTGCTGCTCAGATCTCTGTCCCATACTCTCCACTTCATTAACCTCCAGTGTTTTACAGGAGCCGTGCTTTTTCTGTTTGCTTACTGATTTTTCTCTCAGATCTGAATGCCACTTCCCAGCCTATATATACTTTATTTTCATTGGTTCTAGTGTACACAATCAGTAGGACTGAGCGCTTGCCTTTGACTCCCTATTGAAATGTAAACACTTGTAACATCAAGAATGGAAATACTGAAAAAAAAAGTCCAAATATCCAGAACACAGAATATTGAACATTGCTCTTCTCTTTAAAACTTCTTTTTTGCAAGGAGGCAAGTCTTCATGCACTACCTAATGTGGGGAACAAGTCCCCCACACCCCCTGAGTTTATATATCAACTTCAAGATCTCCATTCCTCAGAGAGAAAAGATTATACAGATAAATGGTGATCTTGGATTCGGTGTATGTAAGTCTGTTTTTTTTTCAGCCGTTAGGTCTCCATATTAAGGGACTTGCTAATGCATGTCCTTAACCTTTTAAAAGGTTACCTTCCTGGGCTGGCTTCACCTTTTTTGAATAATGTTTAGTTAAGTCACAAAGAAAACACTGATTATGAGCTATAAAGAAAATTTCTTGGCCTATCAAATCTGGAAATGTTACAGCAACAGGATATAGTGAAAACCAATTGGATGCTGTACATGGCTTCTCAATGAATTACACTAAAAATCTTGACTTTGAAATCATTTTTTATACCATGGTTTATTCATGTTACTATTGTTTCCAAAAAAGAGTTTTATCTGAGGGCCTTCCAAGTGTAACTAGAATTAACTGGTTATCATTCTATTTTCCTAGTGTTTCTGATAAACTCAATGTGACGCTGCTAAAATCAGCATCAGAAGGAGTTGTGAAATAAAGCTTGAATCTTGGCTCACTGCTTGATTGAAATGAGGGACTATATAATCTTGTCAAAAGTCGTTTACAGCAAATACGGCAACATCGAACAATAAACATCGAAATCTCACTAATGCGAACAGCCAGGTCACCGATTTTTTTCCTAGGGAAAAAATAATTTGGCCGTCACTGTGAAATTGTACTTTACCCCAGTATAGTGCAATCTCAGATTTGGTATATTTAGTTAGGGGGGCTGTGGGGGGCACAGCACCCCACATTGGGGTGAGGGTGAAGCCCCCCACTTTGTAATGATTTAGGTGGTCTGTTGTGTTTGGTTGATACACCAATTTTCTTTTCCTAGGAAAAAAATTGGTGACCTGCATGTTCGCATTAGTGGAATTTCATGGTTTATTGTTCGATGTTGCAGCATTTGCTGTAAAAACCTTTCAGTAAGATAATATAGACCTGAAATGAGAACCTATTGTATTGCAGTTGCAGTTTTATGAATATTATATTTTTCATTCCACAACAAGAAGATAATAGTCAAAGTCAAAGGGTTAAGTACAAAAAAGCTGCAGAGAAACTTGTGTCTATCCTATCAGACTCTTTAGTCTTAGTGATACAAATTCTATCCGTTACAAAAAAGTATAATGACATCAGAAATTAGGAGGGAAAGACAAATGTAGCAGGAACATAAGCAAGCAGAAAGGAGCAAGACAAAAGGAAATGGAAGATGATCTGTTCCACTGTCCACAGTCTAGGTAAAAAAAGTCTGAAACGGTGGCTATAATGGAAGAGCCACTTTCTAGAACCGTGGCACTATTCAAAACATGTTACAGAGTTAGCCATGCAGTAAACATACTGGGGTTTACCTTTTACAGAAGGGACGTGTGAAATAATAAAATAGTACAATCCTACTTCAGTTTATAAGGGAAAAATGAAAATAATAGAAAATATGAGCAAAAAGAAATAAAATGTACTGTGTATTACATAGAAAAGGGAATAAGGTAGTAGCATCATAGGCCATCAAGTAATGGCTGAGTAATGTTATACAAATATTTATTTCTCCAGGTTATTAAACTGATCTGACATCTGATGCACTTGGGGAGAATACTTTCTTTTTTTTGTCATTTGTGATTATTTTTTGCAAGTCAGAAAGTGGTCATCAGATGTGTCAGTCATGGTTTCTGCTCATTTCAGGTGATGAGTATGTGTGCAAAGTATCTTTTTTTAACTTTCTGTCTGTCATGTTTTTTTTTCCTGGAAGGGAATGTAAAAGTTTGATTGAATGTTTTTTTTAAGCCTAGAGGACTTTGCGGTGTATGTATTCTAGCCAGAAATGTTAACATTATCCAGCGCGATAGTTCAGTGCAGAAACTGTTAGGCAGAAGAGAAGTAGCATGCTTGTGTCTGTAACAAATACAACACTGTTATCAGCCTGCCTCCTTCTAGGAAAGATTTGGTAAAGATGGCCAGACTTCCTGCAACTAACGGAGACTACATATTAATGCGAAAGGACCTATTTAATAAAATAATGAGATTAGCATACTGTGTTTTGTCTTTTCTATCAGGCTTATGCAAGTTGTATCTTAATGTATGTATTTCACAAAAGCTGATGTTGGTCTTGAACTAGGTTTGCAATATAATAACACAAACAGAGGAAGCAGAATGCTTGGATGTCAGATGTCTTTCTGCTTGCACTCCTTATTATGGAATGGTTAAACCAAGAGCCCTGCATTTGACTTACTGGTTGAGGCAACACATTTGTTTTGTGAGCATTGTCTGATGCACTTGACATTGTTAGTATGTACACAAGCTTCCTAAGTTCATGGTGATGCTTAATAAGTTTATACTTTTGCTTGCCCAGCTTTCAGAACAGGTTAAAAGCTTAGTATGGGAATCGCATATTTGATTGATGATTTATCCAACCATGTTTACAGGTTACAGCGACATCTTTAGTGACCTTGTGGGTAGCTGCCGGGTCTATATTACATTGACAAACACTTAAATGTTCGAAAATGTAATAAAAAAAAAGAAAACAAAAGGTAAAGTGAAAGGGTTTTAGCAGGGGGCAAGCCCCCTGCACCCCCCCTACTTAAATATACCAACTCTGATATCGCACTTCAGTGCATGACAGAGCGGAAACGGGAAATTTCCCATTCCCCTACACTGTAGCATGATCTTAGAGTTGGTATACTTAAGTAGTGGGGGGTGCAGGGTGGCACGACCCCCCTGCTTACACCCTTTATTTTTTTTTGTTTTAGTTTTATTTATTTTTTTTTAATTTTTAAAGATATTTGAACACTTAAATGTCCGATCTCTAAAGGTCAACCTTTAGAGATTTGAACATTTCAGCTTTCGTTTACCTGATATAGACCCTAGCTGTCACCATCCACAAAGTTTACTTGGTTGGGGGGAGCAGAGCTATAATGCCATACCTTTCACTTGTGTCACACATACCTAGGAGAATTCAGGTTTGCTAGACCTCTCTTTTATAGGGTGGGAGAAAAACAATATCAGGAGAAAAACCCACATTATTACAGGGAGAGCAAAGGCTCCACACCGAAGGCACCCTGGATGAGCATCAAACCAGAGAATGTCTTGCTCTCGGTTGGCAGTGCTAGTCCCTGAATCATTTTGCCACCCTTGATAGATGATAGCAGTGTACTAGGTTTCAGGATTAAGTTAAAGTGTGGTGTGGGAGCTGTATCTTTGGTAGACGATATTGATTTGTTTATTAAGCAGTGGGCACATCATACAGTCAGTATGTCAACACTGAGGACATATGTTACAATTATTCTAATCCCAAATCTGAGAAAACATTGTCCATTCCGCGTGGTACCTTTAGTTGCAGTTTATACTTTACCAGCATTTCAAACTGATTTTTCCCCTTTCACATCATGCTTTTTGAACAGTCTTATGGTTTATTTCCTTTTTAATTTCCCTTTTGGGTTTCTAATAGCATGACGGGAATGGACCCCATTCCTATGAGTAAAGCCATATGGAGTGTATCATTACTATTCACATTATGATGTGACTGTTAAGCTTTTGATTTTTTTCATTACAGCTAAGATTTACAACTGGGTCACAACTTTACTTCTTTCGAAATGTCTGCTATTTTGTTTTAACAATTTTATTTTTTTAGTTTGTTATTTTCTTGTCTTTAGCCTTTTTGTTTAGTTTTATTTACTGATATTTTTGTTGTAAGTAAACTTTTATAATATTTAGATAACTTAGCTATTTCAGTCTGTGTTCCAGGTTTGTAGGTATGTATGTATTTTCCACAGATTCTGGGGAGGGGGGTTGTTAAGTGGCCTTTGTATCCACATGTGGATGCCGGACATTTGTAGGCAGTCAGATTTCTTACTCACATCTTGAGGTTAAATGGTACACTGAGACTCATCCATCTGTCCTATGCCCAGTAATGGAAGTTCCTTCTTGTCTGTTTAGGCAGGTTAGTAGGATCTGTTCTCAGCTGACCCAATAGAGAACTCTGTATGTGAATCTGTGGTCAAATTCCAATGAGCCTGGGATATTGCCTTTATGCATATAATGGAGACATGGCTGGATGAAAGCTGTGCCCCATCTGGTGGAGTGTATACCACCAGATGGGGGCATCTGATGGTGTGCAAACCTCCAAGTGTCTTAGTAATTCATTACCCTAGATAGGGGAAGACTGAAAGAAGGGAATCTCTTTGTTTTGACACTGAGACAAGTGGCCCAAGTACCGGTTGAAGTACCAGCTCTTTTGAGTACATCCTGGGTGTAGCAACCAACCTAAGGCTTTTTTTCATCCACCGTTTGCTTTGTTGTGTGAGGACCTTCCTCCAGGAGTTAACTGACTTTCTCATTGATTCTGTGTTGTGCCACCAATATCTTGTGGTGCTTTGTAACTTCAGTATCTGGAAGGAGGAAAAGTTGGTGGCCTCAACAAAAAGATTTCACACATTATGAAGGGAATCAGATGACTATGTTAGAAGGAGTTCTCTGTATTATAAAGGGATTCTGGTGGCCCTGACAGAAGGATTTCTCTGTGTTATGAAGGGATTTGGTGGCCCAGATGGAAAGATTTCCATTGTATTATATAGGGATTCTAGTGGCTTCAACAGAATGTTTTTCTAAACACTTTTATTAAATTATCACTTAAGACATAGGCAAACATACATTAGCAGAAAAGAAAACAGAGCATTTAACATTTTTCCATTTAAGTGCAATATATATCATGTATATTTTTGTTGCTACTATCTTCAGCCCATTATTACAAAAATTGCAGAACTGCTGCATTCCCTTAAACCTCACTCCTCTTTTTGAACATTACTATGCAAGTAGTGTTCCCAAAGTTTCCATTTACTTCTGCATAATTTGCTCCTTCCTTTTTCTATAGAACCCTCACCCAGTTCTTTTATCTCTTTTATAATATTCAATACCTTAGAAACTGTTGGTGTAAACTTTGATTTCCATTTTCTAGTAATTGCTTTTTTGTCAGCCCTCAGAATTGAACTTAATAAGGCCTTACTATGTCTAGGCAAATCATATCCTGTATCCCAGCTCAAACGAATCATTTCCTTACTTACAGCCATTTGCTCACACAATATTTCTGATAGAGTACTCTGTTGGGAATTGTTAAAATTTCCCAACTCATTACACTCCCAAAACATATGTCACCGGTTACCTATTTCTTCTCCATCACACCTCCAACATTTGCTATGTAACTGAGGAAAAATTCTTTGAATTCTCCTTAGCATATAAAAATACCTATCCAAACACATCCAAGCAAAGGTCCTAAACTTGGTAGCATACGTTGGAGCCATGCAGATGTTTTCCCATTTTTGTTTTGTAAATGGCTTTTCCAGACACTATTCCCAATATTTTTTAACCTTCTCTGATTTATTCTTATAATTATCATGCAGTATCATATATGCCTTACTAATTATCCCTAACAGCTGCATCTTTTCTTGATTCAAATAAAAACTCTACCAGAGCAGATCTTTCACTTAAAATTCCCCGATCTCTTTCTTTTTGACTGTACTTTTAGGATATAAAGTACCTTCCTTTGTGTGTGGGTACGTAATTTATGACAATAGTCTTTATTTTGCCTACATTCATTTTATTTCATGAAAAAATGTGAAACTGTCTCAAAATGTTCCTCAACACTGAGATGCCCTTTTCTGGATTTATCAGATACAAAATAATATCATCTGCAAAAAAAGCCAACTTTCTTGATTACTATACCAATTATATAACATAATGATTTCTTTGATTCCAGTGGTTCTGACAGAAGTACTTCTCTGCATTATGAAGGGATTCTGGTGACCCTGACAGAAGAATTCCTCTGTGTTATGAACTGGTTCAGATTTGCTTAAGTTATTATCTCTGTGGCCTTTCATCTAGGACATATTCATCACCTGATACCACTGTTGGATATGATGACCTCTGATTTGATGGTTAAAGTGGTCTTCTGGTTGAATAACTTTCTGGAACACTTTGGCATGAGGCTGCATTTATTCATTCCCATGATTTTCATCTGAGGGGGTACCATCATTTGTGTATTACTTCACATTCCATACTTTCCTAAACTCAACATCTACTCATTCTGGGTTGGTTAGTCAGTGTCTATAACTGGGCATGTAACTCCATCTCATGTATACCCTACACCACAAAAGCCTTGTGAGACATGGTATGATATGGAGTTCTCTTCTCTGAGGTAGGAGGGATGAAGGCTGGAATATCAGCAAAAGCAAGGTGACCTGATGAAAACAAGACCTGAACTGGATAGACAACATATTCATCACCAGGCAAAGATCTCCTGAAAGATGTTTGTTTTTCCAGGTAGGCATTGGCATCAGCAAATCAACCTCTGTCTAACATTATGGGTCTTGAACTGGTGGAAATTATGAGAAGGTTTTTGTGTTCTTGGACTGAGTTGTTTTTTCTGATTATGAGTAGCTCAGGTCAGTGATTTCTGGTAAACACCTGCAACATGTGGACTAAACCTGTAACATCCAGGCTGGCTATTGTTCCATTTCCCACTATTTTCTAGTTTTTTTAATTTTCTTTAAGGTCTGGGATATTCCCATCCTGTTCAAGGGAGATGTTTTTTCATTCTCATCCTCAGGAAGCAATCTTTGTAATCTAAAAATATCAATAACTTTCATTGTTTTTCTGATTTGCATTTTTGCACAAAAGGTAAAGTGAAAGTTGTTTGCATGCAGGTTTTTCCCCACTTAGCTGTTCATGAGTTCATAGATTCTCATCAGTCTGTTTTTCATACTTAACCAACCAAAGTACTGAGATTGCTGTACATCACCTACTTATGCACACAATCCCTTCTGTCATCTGCTCTGGGTTCACTCGGCTGATGAGAAGGATTTCATACTGTTGGCCTGGGAATCCTGACTAACGCTGACACCACACTATGTAGCTTGAGAAACCGAAAACAATGAAGCAAACTCGTGCAAACCAGCAGGACTAAATAAAAAAGACTTTTAATAACAGTTGAGCGCTTTCACCTGTTACAATACAGGCTTCCTCAGAACAAAAACCATTCTGAATCACAGCCCTTAAATAGATGTTTTGGCTCCAAACATTTAAAGCAACATACTCCACTAGACAATAAACAAAAACATTCCAAAATGAATAGATAACAAGAATAAACAATTATATTATAAATACATATATATCCTATAAAATGTAGTGCACAAGTTCCTCTGAAATTCATGTTTGTTAAAAACATATGTTTCTATAAAAACACTGACTCAACTTATTTATAAACAATTTGACACTAACGTATCTTATATAGCAAAGGTTTAATAGACAGTGATTCATTCAAGCCTGGGGGTGAGGCAGCATCAGTAAAATTTGCCACCACATTTCTCTATAAGACAACCAACTCTTATAGTCTCCCCCCCTAGGGTCTATTTGAATAAGGTCAATAATACTAAAAGTGAATTTATGTTCAGAGCCCTCTTGTTTTATGTGCTTATATAGGGCATTCTTCTCATCTCTCTTTCTAATGGAGTAAAAATGACTGCATATTCTTTTGTTCAGCTGTCTCTCGGTCTTCCCAATGTAGAAAGCGGGACAAGCTGAACATAATGCGATATATATGACAAGTTTAGTAGTACAATAACCTGCCTTGAATCTAATAGAGGTGTTGGTAGTGTTGCTTAACCTAGTGCCTTGACTGGTGTTAATAGCAAAGCACCAGTTGCATCTACACACTTCTGTGTAGGTTTAGAAGTGTTAGTAGTCAAAAACATCGCATTTTCTAACAACCTTTTCAAGTTCATACCCATTTTATTTACAAAGTGGGGTTTGTCACCTAAAATGTTGGATATAGAAGCATCCGCCATAATAATAAACCAACTTTTATTGACCAATTGCCTCATCTTATAACTACAGGGACCATATTCGATTACACAAGCTTTGTTTAAATCACTACGACTAACTCTAGCAAGGGAAACAACATTATTACCTTGAGAATTCATTCCTAACAAAGGTGTGTACCTAGAACCCCAGCCTTGAATAACCTGCTTACTTACATTTTGCATCATACCAAGGTCATAACCTCTATCACTGAACATAGCCGTAATATACTCAACTTCAGCTATCATATCTATGTAGTCTGAAGTCATTCTAACTGCTCTAATCAACTGTCCCTTATAGATGTTCCTTAAAAGACTTTTAGGGTGATTACTAGAATATTCAAGGTAGCTGTTAGAAAAAGTGGGTTTCCTGTATATTCTAGATTTAAACCCAAAATTAGCCGGAGAGACGATGCCAGACCATCATGACTGAATGCATGTGTAAATTTCAAATAAGAACTACTGGTGTTAATAAATTCTATAAATTTAGTCAATGTCTCAGTGTCACCATCCCATAATATATATATATATATATATATATATATCTCGTCAAGGTAGCGAGTGTAATATTTGATGTGAATATAGAAGTCACTGGTGAACACTACAGACTCCTCCCAGTCGAGCATGACCATATTAGCAAAAATGGGAGCACACGCAGCACCCATAGCTACACCCTTAGTTTGTTTAAAAATCTCTCCTTCAAAAAAGATGAAATTATTGTCCAATACCATACTCATCATATCTGTGATCAACCATATCTTATCCCAATCCAACCCTGCATATTTAGTAATACTACAATTGAATGCTTCTAACCCCTCACTTTTGGGGATGCAGGAGAAAAGGTCTATGTCATCAATAGTTACGTATAACAAATCTTTTTTGTATAAATGTGTAGGAAAATAAGCTAAAAAATACAAAGAATCCTTGGCAAGATGAAATACCTTTTCGTACACATGTTTCAAAGTATGGTCAATGACCACACCCAAAGGGAAAGTTTTAGATCTGCTGCCAGAAACAATTGGTCTAAAAGGCGGGTCAGACACATTCTTATGAACTTTGGGGATGCCAACTAACTTGGCTAACACAGGAAATTCCACTTTGACAAAGTTGTAAGTGTCCAAACTAATTCGCCTGTCTATAAGAAAGTCCTCAAGGTGACAATCAATTTTTCTATAGGCTATATTAAGTTCATTAACAGATATGATCTCATAACTGTCAGTAGAATGCAAAATATCATGAAGTTTAGAGGTATATGTAAGTTGATCAAAAAGAACTAAACCCCCACCCTTGTCAGGTTTCATCACCCTTATTGATCTATTCTTCCTCAACATTTGCAGGGTGTCCTGTTCTTCTCTAGATAAATTATGTTCCATTCTCCTAAACTTATTTTTGTTGTTAAGCTCATAAATCTGCTTAACAATACTTTTTTCAAATAAACCAATCGTTGGATGGCATGGGGGTATAAAGGTACTTTTCTTTTTCAGAATTTTACAGTCATTATTAGAGCCAGTAACATTATTAATAGGATTATTGAACATTACTGCCAAGTTTAATTTCCTAGTATACAATTTAACTTGACAAATATTATCAACCACATCAAATTTAGTAGTTGGTATGTATTTCAAGCCCTTAGAAAGTGAATTAAAATAAGACATATCGAGCTTAACATCTGTGTAGTTAAAAATGTTAAAGCTCTTGTACCTGTAAATCACACCATCCGTGGAAGAAATCTCACAGTACTTTGTGGTGTTATGTACGTCTTGTTTGGTAGCAGTTTCCTGTGTAGTCTGCAAATCTACATTAGTAACTAGCTCTAGATTCATATTATTTATATTGGCTATTGTTGATGATGGGGTTCCTTCCAATTCTCCCCCCCCCCCATTTCCAATCCCTTCTTCTGTCTTGACCTCTGTCCTTGAAAAAATGGGAATTACTTTGAGCCTGAAAATTACAATCATAATCTGAGGGGACCTGCTGTCGATTATGTGAATTGTCGACAGCTTTAAACTGTCCTTCTTTCCACCCATATATAGCCCCTCTCTCATACTGCTGAATATCCCTAGTAAGTTTAGAATTTTTCCTTTCTAGAGATTTTTTTATATTTAAATCAGCTGTAACAAATTGTTTTCTCTACTCGGGCATTTAAAGATGAAATCTCAGGAACTGCAGACACTAATTTGGCTTCCTGCTGCTGCCCAATGAAGTTTAAAAGCAAAGCAGTAAGCTTGCTCACTTCTGCTTTCAAGTCCCACACTTCTGTTTGTAGTTGCTGTAAAGAAGTCAGCTCAGTATTATTGCGTGTGGCACATCCAGCTTCTCCATCAGCTTCCATAGTAAAACACAACAAGATAATCCAAGCGTTATAAGTACACCATAAAACAAGCAAAAAGGCGAACGCTGACACCACACTATGTAGCTTGAGAAACCGAAAACAATGAAGCAAACTCGTGCAAACCAGCAGGACTAAATAAAAAAGACTTTTAATAACAGTTGAGCGCTTTCACCTGTTACAATACAGGCTTCCTCAGAACAAAAACCATTCTGAATCACAGCCCTTAAATAGATGTTTTGGCTCCAAAAATTTAAAGCAACATACTCCACTAAAACTTTCTGCATAGACAATAAACAAAAACATTCCAAAATGAATAGATAACAAGAATAAACAATTATATTATAAATACATATATATCCTATAAAATGTAGTTCACAAATTCCTCTGAAATTCATGTTTGTTAAAAACATATGTTTCTATAAAAACACTGACTCAACTTATTTATAAACAATTTGACACTAACGTATCTTATATAGCAAAGGTTTAATAGACAGTGATTCATTCAAGCCTGGGGGTGAGGCAGCATCAGTAAAATTTGCCACCACATTTCTCTATAAGACAACCAACTCTTATAGTCTCCCCCCCTAGGGTCTATTTGAATAAGGTCAATAATGCTAAAAGTGAATTTGTGTTCAGAGCCCTCTTGTTTTATGTGCTTATATAGGGCATTCTTCTCATCTCTCTTTCTAATGGAGTAAAAATGATCGCATATTCTTTTGTTCAGCTGTCTCTCGGTCTTCCCAGTGTAGAAAGCGGGACAAGCTGAACATAGTGCGATATATATAACAAGTTTAGTAGTACAATAACCTGCCTTGAATCTAATAGAGGTGTTGGTAGTGTTGCTTAACCCAGTGCCTTGACTGTTGTTAATAGCAAAGCACCAGTTGCATCTACACACTTCTGTGTAGGTTTAGAAGTGTTAGAAGTCAAAAACATCGTATTTTCTAACACCCTTTTCAAGTTCATACCCATTTTATTTACAAAGTGGGGTTTGTCATCTAAAATGTTGGATATAGAAGCATCCGCCATAATAATAAACCAACTTTTATTGACCAATTGCCTCATCTTTTAACTACAGCGACCATATTCGATTACACAAGCTTTGTTTAAATCACTACGACTAACTCTAGCAAGGGAAACAACATTATTACCTTTTGAATTCATTCCTAACAAAGGTGTGTACCTAGAACCCCAGCCTTGAATAACCTGCTTACTTACATTTTGCATCATACCAAGGTCATAACCTCTATCACTGAACATAGCCGTAATATACTCAACTTCAGCTATCAGATCTATGTAGTCTGAAGTCATTCTAACTGCTCTAATCAACTGTCCCTTATAGATGTTCCTTAAAGGAGAACAATGGAATATCAAATTCTAGTGCACAACCTGATGTCTCCTTGCACCCCTGTTAACTAATCCTGTGCAAATAAATCTCCACTGCTGTTTTACAAAAATATTTATTCCAGCGTTTCAACTCCTAGCCATCCTCCCCTTCCGTACTATTTCAGTGTAAGTTTAAAAATCAAAATGTCCCGCCTTTGAAACCACTATACTTGTCTCTTAAAATCTGACGTCACATCTACTACACTTCTGTTCAAGTTACGGGTACTTTCATGTAGCAGTCTTTAGCATTAGCCTTTGTACCTCCCACAAGGTGATGTCAGAGCCTGCTTGTCCAACCCACTCCACTGACCCAATAAATCTCCGCATCTGCTGTGTGGAACTCCCTTTCTCGGAAGTGAAGACTGTCGAGAACATTATAGCGAAGGACTTCAGCATTACCTGTATTGCATTCTGCTTACTTGGATCTAAGGTGAGTTTATTTCAGTATTTAATTTAATTCCTTACTGTTGTGCTGCGATTGTTATTTTAGATGCATTGGAATGGTTTATTTTTTTTGTGGTCGCCGCGTGTTTGTTGCTGCTGAACGGTGGTGCAGAACTCTGTTGGATGGCTGCTGTGTTGTGTGTATGTGTCGATGCGTTTGGGCTGCGGGTTTGTGAATTTAGCTGCAGTAGGAATGTGTTTTTTTTTTTTTTTTTTTTAATATTTGTGGTCTCCGCGTGTTTCAGTTGGTGAACGCTAGGTTGGATGGCTGCTGGGTTGTGTGTATGTGAATGTGCTTGTTTAGTGGGTTGTGTGTATGTGAAAGCTAGTTTATCAATTGAGGGTGTATGACTGGTGTATGACTGGTGCCGTGTTTATCATGTTGGGGTAATCGCTAGTCCCATTTGAGCCCAAATGTGTTTTCTGTGTGTGTGTGTGTGTGTGTGTGTGTGTGTGTGTGTGTGTGTGTGTGTGTGTGTGTGTGTGTGTGTGTGTGTGAGAGAGTTTGCACTCGTTGCAAAGTCTGATGTGCATGCCTGTGAATGTGATGTGAATGCTTGGTGCCGAGTGAATGTGTTTCAACCTTCTAAATCGCTGGCGTTTTTTTTTTTTTTGTATTTAAAAATTACACGCAAACAGTTTTTACATGTACACGCCATCGACCGCGTGCATGACTACGCACGCATTTCCGCATTCGGTTCCGTTTAGTTCTCCCAGCATTTAATCTTCACAAGCGTTATTATGCAGATAAAAACGTTTCTCTACAAACAATTTTATCTGCATAATACAGCTTTGGAAGATTAATTGCTTCTTTTTTACAGGTTTTGTGACCGGGCGAAAGCACTTTTGATTAACTGTTAGTTGGAGCATTTGCTTTGAGCAATTGCTTTATTTGTTTAAAAATAGACTATTGATCAGTATGCAGAATATGTATCAGGTTGTCCTGTGCCAGGAAAAAAGAAACTTGCAAATATTCCAGTGTGCGATGATCCAGGTTCCTTCTACAGTCATCGTGTAATACATTTGATTGAGTCATTCACACTTTCAGAGTGATAGAACATTCCCTTTTTGGAAATGCTGCTTGAAGTATCTTTGTCGTTCTTTGGCCATACAATAAATCAGTTTTGTAGGACTCAAACTGGACTTATTTTATCTTCATTTAGTTTTCAGTTTTGCTTCTTTTTGAAATGTGCATTTCCTTGACATAATTCTATGCTTCCTTTCATGTCAAATAGAGTATTTTATTGTTCATAGGAAAGGAAAACGCAGTTTGGTAATGTGATTACTTTTAAATGTGAAGTCTACTCCTTTGCCAGAGAGTTTGGCATGCTCATTCTAGACGGTGATACAACAAACATTACATGCTTGCAAATATCTTCAGAGACAGCTGGAGTTCTGCAGTGCATGTAGGGGTAAAGCAGAATCGGGGAGGGGAGGTACTTGGTTAGGGTTGCTTTGCAGGGTTGCTGATGGTATTACTTCCCAGTCCTTGTTTAGGGAGGCAATGGGCTTTCAGTGAAGGCACATTACTAGTTTTTATGTGACTGATTTATACCATTTCTAATAGTCTAAACTGACATTGGTGAGAGCACCATTGTATAATTACTAGTGAAAACGACCTATGGAGGAACTAAATTCATTAGCAGGGAACTAATGAACTTTATCTCAGTAAACAAGAACTCAAGAAGATAATTTATTGCTAATAGAGTAGTAGCAGCAAGCCTGCTTTACAAATTCATTTCGGAAAACCATAATTTCAGTCTAATGTCAAAATTTGTTCTTTTTAATTACATAAGTCCAGAAGTTTTTTATGTCAGTGTGAAAAGTGGATTTTCAGGCTACAGCAGGATAGTTTTGGAAATGATAGCCAGTACCCTGGCTGCTCCTGTATTAAAAAAGTGAAAATCAAAGCCAGACATTTCTGTAATACTGACCATGCAGTATCAGGTCAGACACTGCAATACTGTTTTATTTGCTTATTTACTTATTGTAAACCAACACCAAGAATTGTTTAAATCGCTTGCTCTTGAGTAGGAAAATTAAAAACACAATCGGTTTTGTAACCAGTAATTTTGCTACTTATTTGCTAGAATGAAGTCCTTCTCTTCATACATCCCACATTGACTTGTCACTTTGAAAGTGTGCCAAGGTAGTGTATTTGTTTTGTTACTGTGCTCTAAGGAAAGGCAAGTGCTTGTAAAAGGGTATTTACTTTCTGCTGCAAGTATCACACTGAACAGACACTGTGAAGGAAACTCATGACAGGAAACGTGAGGTGGAGAAAAGGGCCTATAACTTCAAGCAAATAAATATAACTAATGAGCTAAACTACAGAAGAGACTACTCACTGCTGCTTTATTCTGCTGGAGGCCTAAGTTTACAAGTTCAAAGGTTCATAGAAGGTTACTAGCCTAACATACCTAGAGCCCTTACAAGCCTATCCATATTTATCCTGAGTTGCCCCAATTGTTGGTGGTTAGGTGAGTGAAGTTTGCAGAGGTAAGGGTCTAAGACCGTTAATACAGACTTCCTCTGTCCAGGAGGGATATGGGCACCGCACCAGGGGTGAATCTGCCTTCACTCATCCATTGGTCTAGGTTGTGTTTTAAGAGGGTCAGCGAGGGGCTCTGTTTCACATGAACTGGAAGCTTGTTACAGAGAAGTGGCAGTGGCAGCCTCTAGGAGATCTATCTATCTATCTAGCATGACCTGTTCATGTCAGAGGCTAGATTAAGATCTCTGGACCAAGTAACCCTTGTACAGGTTTGATTTATGAAAGTGTAGCATTTCCATTAGGGCCAGATCAGAGACTGCCCTGTAATCCAGACACAGGTTACCCCTTAGCAAACTGTAGGAGACCGAATAGGTTGACAGGGCTTTCAGTCTTTCTGCATAAGACTTGTTTTGTGTACCCTGTAATTTCTTGGTGAGAAACCTCTGTGGTTTCTCCAATTGTTGCAGGTGTCTGGTGAGGTACATGCAAAAGTGAGCATTGAACTCAATTGCTTGTCTGGTGAGGGCTGAGTATAATTAAATTATAACATCAGTAGCTCTAGATGTGATGCCTTTACTTATAAGATGTGCCACATAGGATTTCCTTACTACTGTGGATATGTAATGGTCAAAGATCAAACTGCTATCAACCTAAACACCATGATCAAGTACCACTGGGTCTACTCTTAAGGAGGGTTTATAATATAATTAACAGGGATGTCAGCTTTTCCAAAGGCAATAATAATGCATTTTTTTGTTTAGCTTTAATCTGTGGCTGTGTTAACCCTGCCTGATATATTAACATGGTTGGGGGACACAATGATTGCTCCTAATTTGGCAATCATCAGCGAACATGGTCAGCCACAGGTCATTCAAGTTTGCCTGGACTTCTGAAAAATAAATTCTGAACATTAAGGGGAACATTAACAGTGTTTCAATATTAAAGCAACCTTTTTGTTATGAATTGTGGCTCCTGGTGTGCTGTGTCGATACATATCAGTTCGGCGCATAGCTTGGTATTCCTTTTCAGATTTTGGTTGTAGTTAAAGAATGCCTTGTGATTATCCCTAGCTAGGGAGGCTATTTTACTTCAACATTAGCTTTGGAGCACTTGATAAGATCTCTAATTTGTTTGTTTAAGCTAGAGAGGAACTTCTTCCTCTGCTGGGGCATTTCCCTCGTTCTTGGACATTAATTTATTTTTCTTGTTGTATAGCCTTTTGGCAAGGCCTGGTTTTAATCCAGTCAGGTACAGCGATTCTGTACAACTGCTCAAATGGTTATACATGGCATTGGTATACACCTCTGCATAAGAGTCTTATCTGCATTCGTTGGGGGGGGGGGGGTGAGTTGAAGCTTCTTATGTCATCACTTAGTAGGAAGTTATTTGTCTTTGAAAAATTCTTAAGCATTTTTTAGCTTGATGGGGTATCTTATCTTATAATTACATCAAACAAGATTGATTTATGGTCCGAGCTTACCAAATTGAACATCACATGGGGGGTGCAATGCTCTCCCATTTTAGTGAGTACTATGTCCAGGACATTTGAGCCTCTTGTGGGTATGCTGACTAGTTGTTCCAGATCATTTGCATTGGCATAGTCCAAGAACCTTTGAGCCAGCATGTTTGTGGTCATGTATGTTTCCCAGCCGATTGTAGGCTAATTAAAATTACCCATGAGCAAGGTGTTGGGCTGTATGGCAAGTGACTCCAGTAAGTCCAGGTATGCAGTATGCTTTTTCTGTTTTGTGATGTGGGACCTAAGCTATGATGGGATAGGGAGCTTTTCCTATAGTTAATTGAACATGGAGTAGCTCAAGAGAGTCGTACTGTTAGACCAGTCTAGAGGTGTACTTAATCTTAATGAAGATGGATACACCTCTTCAATTGGTTCTTTCATGCTTAGTTTGTGGTCTGAATGTATGGAAGGCATTGTAGACCTGCATGGCTGGGGTGCTTTCCTCCACCTTTGAACCATGTCTCGGTGACTGCACAGGCATCCACATCTTCCAAATAAAGAGTGCTTCCAGAGCGTGCAGTTTCTTGTTTAGACTCCTAGCATTAAGAAGCAGTACCTTGGGTTTATCTAGAGATGATAGCATTATGTTGGGAGGTTTTGTTTGAAACTCCCTATTGCCAGTATCTGAAAGCCTAGAGAAGACAGGACATGCTGCTTTGCCAGATATGGTCTGCACCTATGGACCATGTCTTCCCAGGCTGACAGTGTACCCCCTTGGACTGATACCAGAAGCTAAGCCAATTGTTAAAGCCAATCATTGTTGCTTGTACTGTGGCATCATTCTCGCAGAAGGCAGAATTCTGCTTAAGGCTAGGCTAATGCTTGCCCATGACACAATCTGAGAGCTCAGTCATGTCTCTCTTCATACAGTCCAGTGAGGCACATCTCAAGAAATTCACCCACATGTGAACTAGGACAGAGTCATACCAGTACTTGTAGTTGAATGACTTGAGTGATTTGACTAATCCTGGCACCCGACGGGCAGCTAACTGTAACCAGCTCCTTATCCAGCCTGGTGAGGGGAACATCTGTGTGTATCACAATGGAGTCACCTATGACCAATACATTAGATGTTGTGGTACTACACCTTATGGGCTTATATGTTGAGATGCTGGTGTATGTGTTATTTTGTGTTGTGGTTGTTTTTTTGCATTGTTATGTTCATAGGTTAGTACTAGGCTATCGTCCCTAGGGCCTATGCAAGCCTAGCCATAACAATTCCCTGGATATTTCTTCCCACAATATTTACTTCTCTGGACCCCTGTCTAGTAGGGCAACTGACATGATCCCTGGGATGAATTTCATATCTCCCATCCAATCATCAAGGTTCCTTTTGAAGAGGGCCAATGAGGCGCTCTGCTTGACATGTATGGGCAGTCTATTCCAGAGTATGGGGAGTCTCTGGGTCAGGAACCTATCCCTTCAGCATGTTTTGTTCATTGTGATGACAAGGTTTAGATCCCTGGAGCGTGTGGCTCTGAGGGATGTGTGTAAGTGGTTTCCATTTGGGAGTCCTCTGATCTTTTGGTAAGTTACTAGTGACTACCTCCGCATATGTGACTATGTGTCATGTCCTTAGTGTGGGAAGTCTGTGTGCTAACAAATTGTTTGGCATTATGAGAGTCTTCCCTCCAATATTTTTTTCATAGTGTAACTACATCTCTCACATAAAGTATTTGTTTGTTTTACAAGTAAGTGGTTGTCAGTATACATGGGACAATTGCTACATTGCCTTAGGATGCCCATGTCTATCAGGCTGCCAGAGAGATGATGGAAAACTGCCAGTCCATAATAGCAGACTCTTCCTGTATGTTTTAATTATGGAAAGGAATGGGTTAATTTGACAGTATTGTGCTTGTAGCACCAAGACTACAAGAGGGACCTATACTTTGTTTGGGCTAAGGATCAATAAGGCAATGCTGCTCAGCACTCAACTGAGTTGCTTCTAGAGAAGTAGCAAAGCTTGGTAGGGTTTCACTGACGGCTCTTTAGGGAAAAACTGAGCTTCTAGCAGGGGCGGCTCGTGGCATCGGGCTGCCGGACTGCAGCCCCCTCAAAATAAAAAATAGAAAGAAAAAAAAAATTATTTTTTGAAAATTCACGGACGCGCAGTAGTCCCGACTACTGTCGGTCTATGTGCATGCTCAAGGCATACCCTGTATGCAGGTGTTAAAGACTCGAGTACCCTACCCACCACCATTTGTAAAAAAATTGCAGATTTTTGCATCATATTCGATCTGATCTGTTCCTCATAATATCTGTGGTTTGTAAATGTTGCAATGCTTGATATTTGATGGTGTAGTAGTAACATTGTTGCCTCACAGCTGCAGGTTCTTGGGTTTGATTCTTGGCTGGGGTTCCTTCTTTGTGGGGTCTGTATCTTCTCCCTGTGTTTGTGTGGGTTTGCTTTTGTGTCCTACCATGTTACAAAGACATGTCTGCATTATTTCTTCCTGGGCCTCTGCTGAAAATTGTTTATTTGTTCCAAGTCAGACTGTCCTGATTAAAAAATGTTAAATAAAATTGACAGGCATTTGAATTTCAGACTTAAGGGTTTCTGAATGTTTAATTCCTTGCATATTTGATGGTGCAGTGGTAGTATTGTTGCCTCACAGCTATAGGTTTTCTGGTTTGATTCTTGGTTGGGGTGGCTTCCGTTTGGAGTCTGCATTTCCTCCATGTGTTTGTGTGGATTTGCTCTGGTGCCCTGCCATTTTACAAAGACGTGTCTGCAGTTTTAATCCCTGCTGAAAATTGGTTTTGTTCTGTCCGCAGTAAAATTGACAGGCATTTGAATTTCAGACTTCAGGTTTCTGAAAGTTTCATTCCTTACATAATTGATGGTGCAGTGATAGTATTGTTGCCTCACAGCTATAGGTTTTCTGGTTTGATTCTTGGTTGGGGTGGCTTCTGTGTGGAGTCTGCATCTCCTCCCTGTGTTTGTGTGGATTTGCTCTGGTGCCCTGCCATTTTACAAAGACGTGTCTGCAGTTTTAATCCCTGCGTCTCTGCTGAAAATTGTTTTTGTTCTGTCCGCAGTAAAATTGACAGGCATTTGAATTTCAGACTTCAGGTTTCTGAATGTTTAATTCCTTGCATAATTTATGGTGCAGTGGTAGTATTGTTGCCTCACAGCTATAGGTTTTCTGGTTTGATTCTTGGTTGGGGTGGCTTTTGTCTGCATCTCCTACCTGTATTTGTGTGGATTTGCTCTGGTGCCCTGCCATTTTACAAAGACATGTCTGCAGTTTTAATCCCTGCTGAAAATTGTTTTTGTTCTGTCCGCAGTAAAATTGACAGGCATTTGAAGTTCAGACTTCAGGTTTCTGAATGTTTAATTCCTTGCATAATTGATGGTGTAGTATAATTGATGGTGCAGTGGTAGTATTGTTTCCTCACAGTTATATGTTTTCTGGTTTGATTCTTGGTTGGGGTGGCTTTTGTCTGCATCTGCTCCCTGTATTTGTGTGGATTTGCTCTGGTGCCCTGCCATTTTACAAAGACGTGTCTGCAGTATTAATCCCTGCGTCTCTGCTGAAAATTGTTTTTGTTCTGTCCGCAGTAAAATTGACAGGCATTTGAATTTCAGACTTCAGGTTTCTGAATGTTTAATTCCTCGCATAATTGATGGTGCAGTGGTAGTATTGTTGCCTCACAGTTATTGGTTTTCTGGTTTGATTCTTGGTTGGGGTGGCTTCTGTGTGGAATCTGCATCTCCTCCCTGTGTTTGTGTGGATTTGCTCTGGTGCCCTGCCATTTTACAAAGACGTGTCTGCAGTTTTAATCCCTGCTGAAAATTGGTTTTGTTCTGTCCGCAGTAAAATTGACAGGCATTTGAATTTCAGACTTCAGGTTTCTGAATGTTTAACTCCCTGCATAAGTGATGGTGTGGTGGTAGTATTGTTGCCTCACAGCTATAGGTTTTCTGGTTTGATTCTTGGTTGGGGTGGCTTCTGTGTGGAGTCTGCATCTCCTCCCTGTGTTTGTGTGGATTTGCTCTGGTGCCCTGCCATTTTACAAAGACGTGTCTGCAGTTTTAATCCCTGCTGAAAATTGGTTTTGTTCTGTCCGCAGTAAAATTGACAGGCATTTGAATTTCAGACTTCAGGTTTTTGAATGTTTAATTCCCTGCATAATTGATGGTGCGGTGGTAGTATTGTTGCCTCACAGCTATAGGTTTTCTGGTTTGATTCTTGGTTGGGGTGGCTTCTGTGTGGAGTCTGCATCTCCTGCCTGTGTTTGTGTGGATTTGCTCTGGTGCCCTGCCATTTTACAAAGATGTGTCTGCAGTTTTAATCCCTGCGTCTCTGCTGAAAATTGTTTTTGTTCTGTCTGCAGTAAAATTGACAGGCATTTGAATTTCAGACTTCAGGTTTCTGAATGTTTAACTCCTTGCATAATTGATGGTGCAGTGATAGTATTGTTGCCTCACATCTATAGGTTTTCTGGTTTGATTCTTGGTTGGGGTGGCTTCTGTGTGGAGTCTGCATCTCCTCCCTGTGTTTGTGTGGATTTACTCTGGTGCCCTGCCATTTTACAAAGACTGTGTCTGCAGTTTTAATCCCTGCGTCTCTGCTGAAAATTGTTTTTGTTCTGTCCGCAGTAAAATTGACAGGCATTTGAATTTCAGACTTCAGGTTTCTGAATGTTTAATTCCTTGCATAATTGATGGTGCAGTGGTAGTATTGTTGCCTCACAGCTATAGGTTTTCTGGTTTGATTCTTGGTTGGGCTGGCTTTTTTTGGGGTTTTCCCCCCTTTTTTTTGGGGTTTTTTTCCCCC